>NW_027509200.1:1297500-1557500 GCF_051911475.1 Siphateles boraxobius | reverse complement strand
GTACACTTCCTCTACTGTGCATTACTATACTCTACCTCTACTGTACACTGCCGTACTCTACCTCTACTGTGCACTACCTCTACTGTACACTGCCGTACTCTACCTCTACTGTACACTACTCTACTGTACTCTACCTCTACTGTACACTACTCTACTGTACACTACTGTACACCACCTCTACTGTACACTGCTGTACACTACTCTACTGCACTCTACCTCCACTGTACACTGCCTCTACTGTACACTGCCCCTACTGTACACTGCCGTACTCTACCTCTACTGTACCATACCTCTACTGTACCCTGCCTCTACTGTACTCTGCCTCTACTGTACTCTGCCTCTACTGTACTCTGCCTCTACTGTACTCTGCCTCTACTGTACTCTGCCTCTACTGTACTCTGCCTCTACTGTACACTGCCTCTACTGTACACTGCCTCTACTGTACACTGCCTCTACTGTACTCTGCCTCTACTGTACTCTGCCTCTACTGTACACTGCCTCTACTGTACACTGCCGTACTCTACCTCTACTGTACTCTGCCTCTACTGTACTCTACCTCTACTGTACACTGCCTCTAGTGTGCTCTGCCTCTACTGTACTCTGCCTCTACTGTACACTACCTCTACTGTACTCTGCCGTACTCTACCTCTACTGTACACTGCCTCTACTGTACACTGCCGTACTCTACCTCTACTGTACACTGCCTCTACTGTACACTACTGTACTCTACCTCTACTGTACACTGCCTTGCTCTACCTCTACTGTACTCTACCTCTACTGTACACTGCCTCTACTGTACACTGCCTCTACTGTACTCTGCCTCTACTGTACTCTGCCTCTACTGTACTCTGCCTCTACTGTACTCTGCCTCTACTGTACTCTGCCTCTACTGTACTCTGCCTCTACTGTACACTACCTCTACTGTACTCTGCCGTACTCTACCTCTACTGTACACTGCCTCTACTGTACACTGCCGTACTCTACCTCTACTGTACACTGCCTCTACTGTACACTACTGTACTCTACCTCTACTGTACACTGCCTTGCTCTACCTCTACTGTACTCTACCTCTACTGTACACTGCCTCTACTGTACACTGCCTTACTCTACCTTTACTGTACTCTGCCCCTACTGTACTCTGCCCCTACTGTACTCTGCCCCTACTGTACTCTGCCCCTACTGTACTCTGCCTCTACTGTACTCTGCCTCTACTGTACTCTGCCTCTACTGTACTCTGCCTCTACTGTACTCTGCCTCTACTGTACTCTGCCTCTACTGTACTCTGCCTCTACTGTACTCTGCCTCTACTGTACTCTGCCTCTACTGTACTCTGCCTCTACTGTACTCTGCCTCTACTGTACTCTGCCGTACTCTACCTCTACTGTACACTGCCGTACTCTACCTCTACTGTACACTGCCTCTACTGTACACTGCCGTACTCTACCTCTACTGTACACTACTGTACTCTACCTCTACTGTACACTGCCTTACTCTACCTCTACTGTACTCTACCTCTACTGTACACTGCCTCTACTGTACATTACTGTACTCTACCTCTACTGTACACTGCATCTACTGTACACTGCCTCTACTGTACACTACTGTACTCTACCTCTACTGTGCACTGCCATACACTACCTCTACTGTACACTGACTCTACTGTACACTGCCGTACTCTACCTCTACTGTACACTACCTCTACTGTACACTGCCTCTACTGTACACTGCCGTACTCTACCTCTACTGTACACTGCCTCTACTGTACACTACCTCTACTGTACACTGCCGTACACTACCTCTACTGTACTCTACCTCTACTGTACACTGCCTCTACTGTACTCTACCTCTACTGTGCACTGACTCTACTGTACACTGCCGTACTCTACCTCTACTGTACACTGCCTCTACTGTACACTGCCGTACTCTACCTCTACTGTACACTGCCTCTACTGTACACTACCTCTACTGTACACTGCCGCACACTACCTCTACTGTACTCTACCTCTACTGTACACTGCCTCTACTGTACACTGCCTCTACTGTACACTACCTCTACTGTACACTACCTCTACTGTACTCTACCTCTACTGTACACTGCCTCTACAGTACTCTACCTCTACTGTACACTGCCGTACTCTACCTCTACTGTACACTACCTCTACTGTACACTGCCGTACTCTACCTCTACTGTACACTACCTCTACTGTACTCTACCTCTACTGTACACTGCCTCTACTGTACACTGCCTCTACTGTACTCTACCTCTACTGTACTCTACCTCTACAGTACTCTACCTCTACTGTACACTGCCGTACTCTACTTCTACTGTACACTACCTCTACTGTACACTGCCGTACTCTACCTCTACTGTACACTGCCTCTACAGTACTCTACCTCTACTGTACACTGCCGTACTCTACCTCTACTGTACACTGCCGTACTCTACCTCTACTGTACACTGCCGTACTCTACCTCTACTGTACACTGCCGTACTCTACCTCTACTGTACACTACCTCTACTGTACACTGCCGTACTCTACCTCTACTGTACACTACCTCTACTATACTCTACCTCTACTGTACACTACCTCTACTATACTCTACCTCTACTGTACACTGCCTCTACTGTACTCTACCTCTACTGTACACTGCCTCTACTGTACACTACCTCTACTGTACACTGCCTCTACTGTACACTGCCGTACTCTACCTCTACTGTACACTGCCTCTACTGTACTCTACCTCTACTGTACACTGCCTCTACTGTACACTACCTCTACTGTACACTGCCGTACACTACCTCTACTGTACTCTACCTCTACTGTACACTGCCTCTACTGTACTCTACCTCTACTGCACACTACCTCTACTGTACACTGCCGTACTCTACCTCTACTGTACTCCACCTCTACTGTACACTGCCGTACTCTACCTCTACTGTACACTACCTCTACTGTACACTGGCGTACTCTACCTCTACTGTACTCTACCTCTACTGTACACTGTCCCTACTGTACTCTACCTCTACTGTACACTACCTCTACTGTACACCGCCTCTACTGTACACCGCCTCTACTGTACACCGCCTCTACTGTACACCGCCTCTACTGTACTCTGCGGAATTTTACTGTGCTCGACTGTACTGTACACTGCCATACTATACCTCTACTGTACACTGCCTCTATTGTACACTACTGTACTCCACCTCTACTGTACACAACTTTACTGTGCACTACTGTACTCCACCTGTACTGTACACAACTCTACTGTGCACTACTGTAGTACACCTCTACACTGCTGTACTCCACCTCTACTGTACACAACTCTACTGTACACTACTGCACTCCACCTCTACGGTACACTACTGTACTGTACACTACTGTATTCCACCTCTACTTCACACTACTCTACTGTACACAACTCTACTATGCACTACTGTACTCCACCTCTACGGTACACTACTGTACTGTACACTACTGTACTGTACCTCTACTGCACACTACTCTACTGTACACTACTGTACTACACCTCTACACTGCTGTACTCTACCTCTACTGTACACTACTGTTCTATACCTCTACACTGCTGTACTCCACCTCTACTGTACACTGCTTTACTCTACCTCTACTGTACACTACTGTACTACACCTCTACACTGCTGTACTCTACCTCTACTGTACACTACTGTACTCTACCTCTACTGTACACTACTGTACTATACCTCTACACTGCTGTACTCCACCTCTACTGTACACTACTGTACTCTACCTCTACTGTACACTACTGTACTATACCTCTACACTGCTGTACTCCACCTCTACTGTACACTGCTGTACTCCACCTCTACTGTACACTACTGTACTATACCTCTACACTGCTTTACTCCACCTCTACTGTACACTGCTGTACTCCACCTCTACTGTACACTACTGTACTATACCTCTACACTGCTGTACTCCACCTCTACTTTACACTGCTGTACTCTACCTCTACTGTACACTACTGTACTATACCTCTACACTGCTGTACTCCACCTCTACTGTACACTGCTGTACTACACTTCTACACTGCTGTACTCCACCTCTACACTGCTGTACTCCACCTCTACTGTACACTGCTGTACTCTACCTCTACTGTACACTACTCTAATGTACACAACTCTACTGGACACTACTGTACTACACCTCTACTGTACACAACTCTACTGTACACTACTGTATTCCACCTCTACTTCACACTACTCTACTGTACACAACTCTACTATGCACTACTGTACTCCACCTCTACGGTACACTACTGTACTGTACACTACTGTACTGTACCTCTACTGCACACTACTCTACTGTACACTACTGTACTACACCTCTACACTGCTGTACTCTACCTCTACTGTACACTACTGTACTATACCTCTACACTGCTGTACTCCACCTCTACTGTACACTGCTGTACTCTACCTCTACTGTACACTACTGTACTACACCTCTACACTGCTGTACTCTACCTCTACTGTACACTACTGTACTCTATCTCTACTGTACACTACTGTACTATACCTCTACACTGCTGTACTCCACCTCTACTGTACACTACTGTACTCTACCTCTACTGTACACTACTGTACTATACCTCTACACTGCTGTACTCCACCTCTACTGTACACTGCTGTACTCCACCTCTACTGTACACTGCTGTACTCCACCTCTACTGTACACTGCTGTACTCCACCTCTACTGTACACTACTGTACTATACCTCTACACTGCTTTACTCCACCTCTACTGTACACTGCTGTACTCCACCTCTACTGTACACTACTGTACTATACCTCTACACTGCTGTACTCCACCTCTACTGTACACTGCTGTACTCTACCTCTACTGTACACTACTGTACTATACCTCTACACTGCTGTACTCCACCTCTACTGTACACTGCTGTACTACACTTCTATACTGCTGTACTCCACCTCTACACTGCTGTACTCCACCTCTACTGTACACTGCTGTACTCTACCTCTACTGTACACTGCTGTACTCTACCTCTACTGTACACTACTGTACTATACCTCTACACTGCTTTACTCCACCTCTACTGTACACTGCTGTACTCCACCTCTACTGTACACTACTGTACTATACCTCTACACTGCTGTACTCCACCTCTACTGTACACTGCTGTACTCTACCTCTACTGTACACTACTGTACTATACCTCTACACTGCTGTACTCCACCTCTACTGTACACTGCTGTACTCCACCTCTACTGTACACTGCTGTACTCCACCTCTACTGTACACTTACACTGCTGTACTCTACCTCTACTGTACACTACTGTACTATACCTCTACACTGCTGTACTCCACCTCTACTGTACACTACTGTACTATACCTCTACACTGCTGTACTCCACCTCTACTGTACACTGCTGTACTCTACCTCTACTGTACACTACTGTACTATACCTCTACACTGCTGTACTCCACCTCTACTGTACACTGCTGTACTCCACCTCTACTGTACACTGCTGTACTATACCTCTACACTGCTTTACTCCACCTCTACTGTACACTGCTGTACTCCACCTCTACTGTACACTACTGTACTATACCTCTACACTGCTGTACTCCACCTCTACTGTACACTGCTGTACTCTACCTCTACTGTACACTACTGTACTATACCTCTACACTGCTGTACTCCACCTCTACTGTACACTGCTGTACTACACTTCTACACTGCTGTACTCCACCTCTACACTGCTGTACTCCACCTCTACACTGCTGTACTCCACCTCTACACTGCTGTACTCCACCTCTACTGTACACTGCTGTACTCCACCTCTACACTGCTGTACTCCACCTCTACTGTACACTGCTGTACTCCACCTCTACACTGCTGTACTCCACCTCTACACTGCTGTACTCCACCTCTACTGTACACTGCTGTACTCCACCTCTACACTGCTGTACTCCACCTCTACTGTACACTGCTGTACTCCACCTCTACTGTACACTGCTGTACTCCACCTCTACACTGCTGTACTCCACCTCTACACTGCTGTACTCCACCTCTACTGTACACTGCTGTACTCTACCTCTACTGTACACTACTCTAATGTACACAACTCTACTGGACACTACTGTACTACACCTCTACTGTACACAACTCTACTGTGCACTACTGTACTACACCTCCACTGTACACGACTCTACTGTACACTACTGTACTCTACCTCTACTGTACACTACTGCACACTACTCTACTGTACACTACTGTACTACACTGCTGTACTCCACCTCTACAGTACACTACTGTACTATACACTACTGTACTCTTGCTCTACTGTACACTACTGTACTACACCTCTACTGTACACTACTGTACTCTTGCTCTACTGTACACTACTGTACTACACCTCTACTGTACACTACTGTACTACACTGCTGTACTACACCTCTACTGTAACCACCTCTACTGTACACTACTGTACTATACACTACTGTACTCTTGTTCTACCATACACTACTGTACTCTTACTGTACAGTACACTACTCTACTGTACTCTATTCTACTATACACTACTGTGCAGAAGTAAATATGCATTTCCTTCAGCCTGAGGATTATTAAGTTCATTTTTGGTGTGAAAGGGCCTTTACATTTGCCAAAAATAGAAAATAAAACTTTGTTGTTATTGAAAAACAAACAAGCAATATTGAAAAACAAACAAGCAAGACCAGCCCAGGTGAGGAAAAGTAATGCAAAAGTAATGTAATGCATTATTTTTCATAAAAAGTAACGCAATTAGTTAATTTTTTGGGGAGTAAGGCACTATTGTAATGCATCACTGTTAAAAGTAACTGTCCCGAACACTGGTGCTGGGTGAGAGGTTAGAGGAAGAGGACGTGCCGTTCTGTGACGCTGAGGTAGGCCGGCAGACTGTTCTTCAGGTACGGCCGCGGCGTGACGTCACTGCCGAACGCGTACTGGAAGTGTCCGTCGCGCAGGCGGTAGCCTTTCCTCCGCGAGACCAGCGCTGTCAGGATATCCTTCAGGTGCACCTGCACAAGAGAACCAGAACTCATGAGCACATTCTTCACGTTTACTCTCTCTTCCTCAAATGCCTGATTTCTGTATTTCATTAACTATATCACAGAACTCTAATATTAAAATTATAAACATTAACAGTGGTTTCCTGTGTCCAATACAAGCAAATCTGTTTTTATAAAGTTCAATAAATGCGTGATGAAATAAAGTTAATGGGTAATTGTGTTAAACTAGATACATTTTGATGATTAATGTGCTTGAAAATGTTCATGTTTCATGACAATTTCAGCACAATTCCTCCCTAAACAAAACATGCGAATCACAATGGGCCTAAAATACGCTTTTTTTCTTGATGCAAAGTATAAATTCCTTTTTTTTTAAGTCCATGAGCCGTTTTAGCGAGATCGACCCATGAAGAGCAGCTTCCTAAGTGAGCTAGAGAGCACTGTTAAGAGTGCACGAGCTGTTATGAATGCATGAGTTATGAATCTACGAATTATGATTGCACAAGCTGTTATGAATGTAGTTGTTATGAATGCATGAGCTGTTATAAATGCATGCGTCATATATTTTTGTCATTATTTTTTGAGAATGCAAGACACACACAAACACATGCCTATCTTCATAATCCTAGTTTTGACTTCTAAAGTTGTTTGAATTCGACCCAAATCCAAAATTTCACTTGCACTGCACTGCAATATCAGTGAAAGTCCAAAGTTTCAATACTGCTCAAAATCATTTTTTATTCAAGATTAATATTTCATTGCATATAATGTGTGCCGGGTCAATAGTCTAGGATTAAGAAACCCCTAGAAAACAGTAAAAAACAACAACAACATAGGAACATTGTTTGTACATTTAAGATAGGCTGCTTAGTTTAGATTCCAATATCCAAATATGATACTAGATCTCACAGAAAAAAGGGCTTTTATTTGAGACTTTGCATTTGAACATTGCACGTTTTAAACAGGACACGCATTAGCTGAATAAACGTTAGCGAACACAAACATATTTATAGAAAATAGTTGAGAATTAATAGACAGGAGTCCAATAATAGCAAAACGAATCACTTATCCTAAAATGAATATTAAGTATAAGTTAGACGAATCTGACATATAATGAGGGCTGTGTTAACAGTAAAACATCCGTCATTTAACGAATTTTAAAAACACGGATGGATAAAACAAAATGCTTTCTGACATTTTGACAGAAAAAAAACAACCAAGAACACACTTTAAACTTAGCCTGTCAATTTTAATTTGACAATTATCTTCTCTCTCTTGTGTGAGAGAGAGCTCGCGCAGCACTGATACAACGGTACTTTTTAATCCATAAGTAACTAACGCGCTAGTTTTCATACAAAATAAATATGTAACATAATTAGGTACTTTAGTTATTATTAACACAATAACGTAACACATGCAGGCTAACGTTTCTCAACACTGAGAATGAATAAATGAACTGTTTCTCCAGACTCTCGCTTATCAGTAATCCACAAATCACAGGACTTTCATAATCACTAAACCACAGCGATTTAAATTTTATTTAGATTTATTGTTCAGCATTACTTAAGCATTTTATAATTAGCATGGTCGAATGAGGTTTTCCTCTTATCTGAGTGACCATGAATGAATGATGGAGTATTTTAAGATAATCCATGCGATTGCGATCACTCCTGTGTGATAATCAAATCCAGATTAAGTTAACTCGATACGATATTACACCTTTCCACATCCACCCCAGGCCGTTCCCCTTCAGGAGTCAGAAGTGCTGTGACGACTGTCCTGTCCTCGCTGATGAACTCAGTCAGACGGCGGGGCGCGGGAGTGGAAGAGGATCGAGCGGGATTCTTTATTGCTGCCGATTTTCAGTCTCTTTTTAATGATAGGCCTTACGCATCTGTCAATCATCCCTCGCCTGTATTTGGGGAATGAACCCAGCGCTATGACTGGTCGAACTCTTCTTTTGCTGTTGCTTGATTTGAGGACTGCGCGTGAACTAGGGCTGCATGATATTGGTAAAAAATGACATTGCGATATATATTGCGTTATAAAAAAAATTTCAGCAGATGACTTGAATAGCTCTATTTGGAAAGAATGAATCATTCTAGAATGACTGGGGTGGATTTGTCATGGAGTAAATCTGCATAGAAACTAATATGAATAGAATGTTAACTAATGTAGTTAACTAGAGTTTAATAAATGGAATCTTATTGTAAAGTGTTTCTGATTTGTTATGTCTCTTGAGTGCAGTGTTGGACAGATCAGTTGTTTTAACCATTCATTGAATTGAATCGGTTCAAAGGAGTCATTAATTCGCGAATCGGATGTGTCATTAACGGACCACGTCACACGTTGTGTGATTATCCCGGCAGATTAGGACATCGCACAACAAGATTTGTGTCAACACAGAAAACATTTCATCACTGGATAGATTTTTTTTGTTGTTTATTGAAAGTGTGGTTTATGTCATCTGAATGTGTGGAACGATTTTCAGAGAAGATAAGGCAACGTTATTTTAGCACTATTCACAACCAGCGGTAGTTCAGAAAAAAATCGAAACCGGGGCTTTCACTCTCTCTGCTCGTTCTCTCAGTTAAACAAGCGCAGCAGTCAGTCATCTATCACTCACCGGTCAAATAAGGCTTTGGCGGGACAGAAATACGCTTTAGGAAGCCTGACAAAAAACAGAGCGCAAGTTCCAGTCTTCTTGCGCTTGATGTTTAAACTGACAGGACTTGCAAATTGATAAACTCTCACTCTATGATGGTTAAACTTTGCAATTAATCTGCGAATCACAAGCGTTATGGGCCGCGGAGCTGCTGGCCCATAGCCTACTGATCATGAATCACGGATCAACTACGATCCCTATACTTGACACCGCACATCCTGCGATGTGACTATCGTGGATGCGCACATCGCGATATCGATGCTAAAACGATACATCGTGCATCCCTAGCGTGAACAGAGGCACGTCACCAGGTTTTTGCGGAGTTTAGAGTGACAAATCGTACCAGCGCACTCAAAATGCGTATCCGCTACGTTGTCATGAGTCTACGAGTTATGAATGCATGAGTTGTTATGAATGTAGTTGTTATGAATGCCTGAGCTGTTGTGACTGCATGAGGTGTTATGAATGCAGTTATGAATCTACAAGCTGTTATGAATGCCTGAGCGGTTATGACTGCTGACCTCCAGAGCACACAGCAGGCTGCTGACGGCGTCCTCGCTCACGTTGTCCAGGCCCATCTCGAAGGCGCTGACCATCATGCGCGCCTCCATCTGTCCTCTGGTGGGCAGCAGCAGCGTCTGTGCGCTGAGCCGTAGCTCCTCGTCCTCCGCCTCCCGAGGGCTGAAGGCCTGCGCCGCCTGCAGGGGGTTCTGGGGCTGGAAGCGGTGCTGCGACACACACACACAGACCACGCTTACAGCGACACACACACACAGACCACGCTAATGGTGCATTTACACCAAACGCGGAACGAGCGTCTGACACGAGTGATGTCGATGTTAAGTCGTGTTTACGCGCGTCTCGAGGTCCTGCGGCACGAATGAAGCGTTTAGTGCGGTGCGGTACATGAGAATTCACCTCGTTCATGCGAATGACGTGAATTGAGCATCTGGCACGATACGCATGAATGATTTCAAAGTCGAAGAATCTGAACTTTTGCGTCAGTCCGGGCCGAGTTAACCAATCAAGAGCCTGCTTGCTGCTTTCACGTAGTGAAGTAAATATTTTATCACATAAAAACTTGATTTCAATATATGAGACATATTAATTTTGTTTTGAATGCTATTTATTCCATTATAATCTAGATTATATGAAACATTATTATTCTAATGTAAAGACTGCCTAACTCAACCAGAGCTGCTGAGTCCATAGCCACTTTCAACGCCTGAAGACTTTCTTTTCTGAAGACGGCTGAGAAACATCTTTTTCGGCATTTATAAATTTGTAGTTTTTATAAAATTACAGTAACGTTTGTACTAGGGATGCACCGATACTGATACCAGTATCGGTATCGGGCCCGATACCAAGCTCATGTACTTGTACTCGTACTCGTAAAAATACCCCGATACCAAAGACCGATACCTCACGTATATCCTTAGCTTATATTTCTTATGAACACTCTTCCTGCAGTTATAGTGTTGCTAGATTTAATAGTACACTCTAATATTTCACTTTACACTTTCGGCTGTGATTACATTGTTACTCAGTGTTATGTTAAACATTTGTTCTGTGATTTCTTTGGCACCTTATGACAAATTTGATTGTCTTGTTGTCTGTGATTTCTTTAGCACTTTGACAACTTTGTGACAGGCAGGTAAAAATTACATTCATTATGTCCTTGGTTTTGCCCTCTGGAGGTTATTGGACTCTGTGAAATTTGGGCTTTGAAAATTTGTGATAAGCACAATAAGAATTATTTATTTTTTTAGGTTTATTTAAGTTGTTGAAAATAAAGATGCTGATTTGTTCATTAGTCTCATTGTGTTGTTCTTAGAAAATTGCCACATAAAACGAGAACCCCCCCAGTACAACAGGCATCGGTATCGGTATCGGCGAGTACCGGGAAAAAAATATCGGTACTCGTACTCGACCCTTAAAAAGTGGTATCGGTGCATCCCTAGTTTGTACTACAGGCAATAAAAGACACAATCATAGAAAATAAGAGGAAATAAAAAGCCACATTACGTTCAGGCAAATATTGAAGTATATGAGCTTAACAGCCATGAGAATAAACTCACATTGCATCAAATCATGAGGGTTCAACTCCTTTATGCACAGTATCATTTCTTTTTCACTAAGTGAGACATATATGTGTGAATATGGTAATGATGTGAGTGAGAAAACAGAACTAACATCGAATTTCTGCCGAACGGAGGGAAACTTCTTCTTGCCTCGGTTGGGTTTTCCTGGTTTAGATGCGGATCCGCCGGTCCACTGCAGCGCCCCCGCGCCCTCTGCACACACACACACACACACACATCAGCCACACACACACACACACAGTAAACCCCTGCTGAGCAGCAGATGTGCGAGTGCTGGAGTACCTGAGGTGGACACGATGATCTGGCAGCGGGTGAGAATGGCCAGCAGGAAGTCATTGTGCACATGGACTGTGGAGGGAAACACACAAGCGTGAGCTGCAGGCGATGAGGTCAGCACCAGCCCTACATGACACGCATGACCTTACCGTGGTCCTGCGTGACCTTACCGTGGTCCTGGGTCAGCAGGCGCCGGGCCTCCGTGTCAAACTCCTCCTTGCTGATCTTCTGCTTGAACCACAGCTTCAGATTGGCCCAGTAACTGAGAACGAGAGCAGCTCATGAACACACACGCAGAGAAACATCAGTGTGAACGGACACACACACACACACGCAGAGAAACATAAGTGTGAACGGACACACACACACACACACACACACACGCAGAGAAACATCAGTGTGAACGGACACACACACACACGCAGAGAAACATCAGTGTGAACGGACACACACACACACGCAGAGAAACATAAGTGTGAACGGACACACACACACACGCAGAGAAACATCAGTGTGAACGGACACACACACACACGCAGAGAAACATAAGTGTGAACGGACACACACACACACACACACACACACGCAGAGAAACATAAGTGTGAACGGACACACACACACACACACACACACACGCAGAGAAACATCAGTGTGAATGGAGACACACACACACACAGAGAAACATCAGTGTGAATGGACACACACACACACACACACGCAGAAAAACATCAGTGTGAATGGAGACACACACACACACACACACACGCAGAAAAACATCAGTGTGAATGGAGACACACACACACACACACACACACGCAGAGAAACATAAGTGTGAACGGACACACACACACACACACACACACACACACGCAGAAAAACATCAGTGTGAATGGAGACACACACACACACACAGAGAAACATCAGTGTGAATGGACACACACACACACACACACGCAGAAAAACATCAGTGTGAATGGAGACACACACACACACACACACACACACACACACACACACACACACACACACGCAGAAAAACATCAGTGTGAATGGAGACACACACACACACACACGCAGAAAAACATCAGTGTGAATGGAGACACACACACACACAGAGAAACATCAGTGTGAATGGACACACACACACACACACACGCAGAAAAACATCAGTGTGAATGGAGACACACACACACACACACGCAGAAAAACATCAGTGTGAATGGAGACACACACACACACAGAGAAACATCAGTGTGAATGGACACACACACACACACACACGCAGAAAAACATCAGTGTGAATGGAGACACACACACACACACACACACACACACACACACACACACACACGCAGAAAAACATCAGTGTGAATGGAGACACACACACACACACACACACAGAGAAACATCAGTGTGAATGGAGACACACACACACACTGAGAGAAATCATCAGCAGTTGAAAAATATGACAGTCATTTCGATATTTTAATCTCATAAATTAGTGTGTCAATTTGGAATTCATTATATTTCAACACTTTCTCATAATTATGACTTGGAATATCATAATTTTTACATTTTGTCAATTATGACTTTCAACTCTTTATCTCATAATTATTATGAAATACGACCTATGAGTATATCATAAATTCAGCTTTTTGTCAATTATGACAGTAACATTATATCAAATTCAACTTTGTCAATTATGACTGTCTAAACTTTTTTTTATATAATGACTCAGAATATCATGATTTTCACATTTTATCTCATAATTTTGACTAGTATATTAGAAATCCAACTAGTCATAATTGATTTGTCACAATTTCAATGTGTTATATCTTAGATTTTAATTAAGATTTGCCAAAGCATGATTTATCTCTCTTTATTTATTTGAACACGTGAATAAATACAAGAATATGTGAAATATTGACGTGTTTTCATTTTATTCTGTGTGCTGTGACTCAAATTTAGCTCTGCAATCACAGTCAGTTTGAAATGTGTTTTCAACTAAGTTAGATCCATCCAACCATGCAGAGTATTTAAGCGGTGAAATTATATTTCCATTTATGTTATATTAAAACCCAAACAACATACAGTTAACGTGAGACTTCCAGACTTTGATTTTAAATGTTATAAAAGTGCTAAAAATGATCTTTAAAACAAAGTTTGCATCTCAATTAATGGCAGAAAAGCTCATATTCGCCGAATATTCAAACACTGTCATTAAAATTACTGTGTAGCATCAGAAGACACAAAAGAAAAGTGTTGTTAATAAAACTTAACAGTTACTCGATCAGTGTTTACAGTCATCGCTCATTTAGAAGCGGACACATGTTAATATCGCTGAGCCAATGACTGAAGCTTTTACTGCACTAAACACTCACTGTTTGACACTATTTACCGCTCTAAACACTCACTGTTAGACATTATTAACCGCTCTAAACACTCACTGTTTGACATTATTAACCGCTCTAAACACTCACTGTTTGACATTATTAACCGTTCGCTCATAGACACTCACTGTTTGACATTATCTCCGATAGCATCGGTTAAATTCTTCTTGGCGATCTCTAGTTCACTCGCATGAGCGGCCATTGTTACACCGGAAGCTGCGATGACGCGTTCTTCTTCTTCTGTTCGTTACAGACCATCGCACGGTTCACAGCGCCCCCTACTGTATGTTGATCCCTATATTTATTCTCCAGTTTCATATAAACATTCAACTAATGCCCTATAACTTCCAACTGATTATTTCCTGTTTCTAGTATCTAGTGTTTAAAATCCCATTTCCTTCCAGTCTTTATAAACCAGCCTTTAAGTTATTTTCTTTCTTCCCCAAATTTCCCACGGTTTATTTTTCTCTCCCTTCTCTTTTTGATTGACAGCTGCTGCTTGTGCATCAACTGGTCAGTTTGACAGTAATTTAACAAGTCTAATATGTGAAAGCAGCTGATAAAAATGATAGATTAGAATGGAAAACAAATAGCTGGATGTTGTTAAACATAAACATGTTTTTTAACTACATCTGCATGACACAATATAACCTGAAGATTTGCTGTAACAAAAATACAGATTTGCATTGTTTAAACGGAAGGTGTCAGAATAACCAGATTGAAACCGCTACTGACAGCTGATCTTGCAGTGGATAGCGCTCATCTGTGCCAGCAGGGGGCGCACTGCACACGACTGACTCCAGTCAGGCAATACCAACACAGCTGTTCATTAGAAATGAGTGCATTTGTGCACATATCTATTATTTCGGAAAGCAGAATCCGCTAAAGCAAATTGTGGGGTAAATCTGAGCTGTTCAGATGTATTAAAGCTCTTGTGCAGTAAAAACTGCTCACAGTGGCCTCAGCTGAAGCATCTTTCTGCATTTGTGACCTGGTGAAGTCTGTATTAAAGAAGCTTCTGTGAGGTGAGCTAATCCTGAAGTTAATTTGCTTGACATGAAGAGTTTGTGAGAGGAATGATGCCGGACACATGAGTTTGCAGAAAGGTGCTGAATACTGCCGAGGGAAGCATCTGATTGGTGGAGTATGATGGAACAAGTGGGTCCTGTCACTGTCAAGGAAAATTATGAAAACATTATTAGCTCTTTTCTTTTTTAGCTAGATTTGCTGACTCTCAGATTGATTAAAAGCTTTTAGGAAACAGTGTTCGTAAAATATTGTAATTCCTCAGTGTACAAAATGTATTCAAAAAAACAAATGAATTCTGTAAATAAATTATCTAAAGGGTCTGAAATATCAAGAGGAAGAAGAGGAGGAAGATGCAGAATCGTATGGAAGCTTGTTACTGCCATAGAATAAAAAGTGAAACAGTGAATTGCAACTTTTTATCTCACAATTCGAGCGACCGAGGTGGAGCCAGGGTGCCGGAAGACTGAGGTGGTTTTTTGTCAAAAAGTTGTTCATCAAAAACGAGTTCGTTTTTAGAAAGAAATGGTATCTGGGAGGATTTTCAATCAGGATTTAGACCGTATCATAGCACTTAGACTGCTCTCATTAGTCACAAATGATTTGCTCTCTCTCTATTAGTGTTACTTGATCTTAGTGCTGCATTTGACACTATCGACCACAACATTCTCTTAAATAGACTCTAAAACTATGTTGGCATTAGTGGAATTGCATTAGCATGGTTTAAATCATATTTATCTGACCGTTATCAGTTTGTAATAGTAAATGAAGAGATGTCTTATCGATCACGAGTTCAGTATGGCGTACCACAAGGCTCAGTGCTAGGACCGCTGCTGTTCACTCTGTACATGCTACCTTTAGGAGATATCATTAGGAAACATGGAATTAGCTTTCACTGTTATGCTGATGATACTCAGATCTATATTTCTTCCAAACCTAACGAAACTCACCAATTCACAAAATTAACGGAATGCATAGTTGATATAAAAAATTGGATGACTAGTAATTTCCTACTACTAAATTCTGAAAAAACAGAGATTCTAATTATTGGACCAAAAACTTCCTCACATAATAACCTAGAATACTGTCTAACACTTGATGCTGCTCTGTCAAGTCCTCGTCGTCGGTTAGGAACCTGTGTGTGTGTGTGTGTGTGTGTGTGTGTGTGTGTGTGTGTGTGTGTGTGTGTGTGTGTGTGTGTGTGTGTGTGTGTGTGTGTGGCATGGTAAACCCTACCTTAGGTCCCCATAAGGATGGCAATATCTGAAATCCTTGTTCGTGTGGGGACATTTTTTGTTTCCCCATGAGGAAAACAGCTTATAAATCATACTAAGTGATGTTTTTTGAAAATGTAAAAATGCAGAAAGTTTTCTGTGATGGGTAGGTTTAGGGGTAGGGTTAGTGTACAGGAATAGAATATATAGTTTGTACAGTATAAAAATAATTGTCTGTGAAAAGTCCCCATAAAACATGGAAACACTACATGTGTGTGTGTGTGTCACGGGTCACCATCTATTTCTGCACTACAGTCCCCAGAATCCTCTTTGGCGCACCTGCAATCACTTTCCCCTAAATTATCACCTGCACCTGGTTACAATCAATTACCTCATCACCCAGCTCTATAAAACTCTCACGGATACCTCAGTCATTGTCAAGCCTCCAACAGGAACAGACCCAAACCCAGTCACTAAGAAACTCTCTGTGTCATTCAGCAGCAAGTAATGTAACGTATACTTACCTTTAGTATACTAACCTGTCTATCCATGTTCTGATGTCCTCAGGATCCACGCTACGGTCCCTGCCCGGTCCTGAACCCATGTATCCTTCCTGAATATAGTTCGCCTATGGATAACCTGAAAGAAAGAAAGCAAGTATCACAGAACTGAGTTAGTTTGATGTAAAGCACACTGAAGAGGACCTGCTCACCTGAAAGTCTACACGTCAGAGTATCTTCCTTCTATTCACCTTTGAGCACGCACCTTGTATGTGACTAAATAAAGTTTATGTTCATTTACTTACCTCTGTCTCCGAGCCTGTATCCTGACAGTGTGTGTGTGTGTGTGCTCTTTGATACCAATCTTTCATTTGAAAGTCACATATCTAGTATCTGTATAACTGCATTTTTTCATCTTAAAAATAAAGTCATCATTAAATTTCATCATTAAATAAACTTCTAAATTACGTCATATGCTCTCAATTAAAAATGCAGAACAATTAGTTCATGCGTTCATGACATCAAGGCTAGATTATTGTAATGCTGTACTGGGTGGTTGCCCTGCACGCTTAATAAACAAACTACAGCTGGTCCAAAACGCAGCCACTAGAGTTCTTACCAGAGCCAGGAAGTACGACCATATTAGCCCGGTTCTGTCAACACTGCATTGGCTCCCTATTAAACATCGTATAAATTTGAAAATATTGCTGATTACTTACAAAGCACTAAATGGTTTAGCTCCGCAGTACTTGAGCGAGCTCTTAACGCATTATAGTCCTTCACGTCTATTGCAATCTCAAAGTTCCGGCCAGTTGATAATGACCAAAACTTTGGAACAATCTTCCTAACATTGTCCGGGAAGCAGACACAGTCTGTCAGTTCAAATCTAGACTAAAAACACATCTCTTTGGCTTAGCATACACCTAACACACTATAGACTTCTACAATTCAATGTTAGGCTGCATAGTTTAGATCAGCCGGAACCGGTGAACACTTCCCATAAATCCTGATGTACTTGGTACATCATAAGAAGGAGGGCATTGACTTCAGGCTTCAGGCTGTTTCTGTTTCCGTTTTTTCTGTTAGAACGGTGTCGTGTTAGCGGCCCCTAAGTTAATAACTAACGATCTTTGCAACGGAAGTGAATCAATCAAAACTAAGTGGCTGGTTACATGACACCGTTTTCAACTAAAAACAGAAAACTTTTAATGAGTTTTGGCCGTTTGTTTACACGACAACAGCATTTTGGGTGCCTGAAAACGCAAAGTTTTGAAAACGGGTTAACATGTAAAAAACGCGAACCTCTGAAGACAATGACGTCATGCACATGCGTATTTCGTGTTCAGTCTATTATGTTTCATTGCCATCTACTGGCCTGGCAGCAGAATACTGCATATTTTTATTGTTTTCGTGGATCCGTGTGAACGGGGATCGTTTTGACATTGATGTCGTCTGTACGCGAAAAACTCAAAGAAAAAAATCTCCGTTTTAAGCATATCGTTGTTGTGTAAATATCCCCTAACTTTAGCTGGACAATAACTTTATTCTAGAGCTGCTGAAAAGCCAAAACAATCTCTGTTACTTGAATTTCCTATTATCACTGTAAAGGTGCTTTGAAACAATCTATATTGTTAAAAGAAATATATAAATGAAGGTGACTTGACTTGACTTGACCAATGGTGCACTGAAAGAGCACCCAGTCCACAGATTCTGGAAATGTCCCTTGAGGACCATCTCTGGGCAGTCATGCTTTCATCTGTGGATTAAGACCTGCCCGGAAAATCATGCAGAGTCTGTTTGTCAAGATCTGAAAAACTCTGCATGTGCTCCTCAAGGAATCGATCCTCCTGTAAGAGAAGGAGGATCTGAACAGCCAGCAAGGAATAGACCTACAGACTAATGCATTCACGCCATGTCGTAATTGCTGTTGTCTCAATATGACAACACGTGACGTTATATTCAGAGCTGTTCACATTTTCGGACTGGGAATTCTGCATTTCTATGGCACCACTATCAACAACTAAGTAAATCTGCTCCAGTCATGTGGTTCAAGTAGGACCTCTCATACAATCTTACAAGCTGTAATTACAAGCTTTTCAAACGTTCACGTAATTGCGGTAATTACGTCATGGTGTGAACGCACATTAAGTGAAGGAAGAAAACAAGAAAGAGGTGGAGTTAATAAATTAACAAATGCGTAACTATGGAAACTAATGGCAACATTCTAGAAACCTTTACAACTACTGAACAGGAACACAGAACACAAGAACTAACACAGGTAAAACAGAAACCTCATGAAACGATATTTCACAATTCTGTCTTCTTGCAATTTTAGAGTTTATAGAGTTTATAACTTGCAATTCTGACATTTTTCTTGAAATTCTGAGTTTACATACAACCTTGGGATTGTGAGCAATACAGTTATAATTGTGATTACCTTTTTTATTTTTTTATTCCATGGCAGAAACAAGCTTTCAGAGACTAGGCATAGTACATCTCACACACACACACACACACACACACACACACACACACACACACACACGCGCGCACGCACGCACGCACGCACGCACACACACACACACACACACACACACACACACACACACACACACACACACACACACACACACAGACACACACTTACAAACTCACACATACTCACACACACACACACACACACTTACAAACTCACACATACTCACACACACAAACACACACACCACAGGATTGCGGATTTTTATCTTGTAAGTGACTCAGATCAAGCACAATTTTTACATTCGAATAAATTCCTCATGATAAATCGTGTCCCGCTCTCCATATTGCTGATGGAATAGTGCATTGACAGCAGAAACATGGGTTTCAATTGCAGTTGTGATTGACGCTCTTGCTGTAATGACAGCAAGGACACTGACTGATCTCTGCACTGTTTCCTTCAGATCAGTTCAGTATTGAGTGACTTCATTATCATCTCACCTGTGTGTTGAAGTAACACACATCTTTCACAGACTCCAGAGAGACCATGAGTGTTTCCACAGCATCTCTCAGCTCTTACACTCACAAAGGCTCTCTTCAGCCGGTGTGTGTGTGCGTGTGTGGTCTCTGCATACGGGCCAAAGATGTCGCCTCGCTCGCAGCATCAGCTCCTGAGAGTCCACGTCTGCTCAAACTGCCCCGGCTCGGCTGAAAGAGGCTTTTCCTCTCTGGAAACACTGGATCACACTGTGTGCTGAGGCTCAACACGGCTATGCTAATCTGAGGTTTGCAGGTCTGCGTGTGGATGCTCTCAGGTGTGTGTATAAATGACTGTGAGCGTTACTCGTGTGCTGCAGAAAGACAGGAGAACCATTTAGACGTACAGTAGTGAAGAACATCTGACTGCGCTACAAAATACACACTATGTGATGGTGTCGTGAGATCATGTGTGTTGGTCAGACGCACCACTTTCACCTGCTGAAACTGAGAAGAAGCAGAAATCCACACAGACACTCATTGAAGGAGGAACTGAAGTCAAATCATACACAGAGCAGAAGATCAGGAGCAACTCTTTACACACCAGACAGACAGGAATAAAACACACAGAAACACACATGGCACTGATTGTTAAACACCCAATGCTCCAGTTGAACAAAAACAGAGTATTGAACCTATAAACCCTATTGTGGGATTTCTCTCCACCATCTATATTGCAATAAACACTCAATAAAGGCGTGTTGAAGTTTCCGTGGTGCATGTTATTGCTCTCTTGGCTGTTTTTCAGTCCATTTGATTGTGAGTTTGAGAAGACGCTGTTAAAATGCTCAAGTTTAATTTAGTTTAAAGTGTCTGTACTTTTCCCACATTGTATGTGACAGTAAATCAGCTGTGATGGACTGACTAGTGTTTCCCCGTGGGCAGCCTGAGGCGCTGGGATGATGGTCATATAAGATAAACCCTCTGATGACTCCTTCTCCTTCATGTGACGGTGGACTGTTTCTCACACCGAGAACAACACAGGTCTGGATCCCTCAGTGCTTTTCATTCCTGACAAGCTGTCAAGAGTTTCTTTGCATTTTTGAGAGCCAGAGAATGAAATATGAATGGCAAGTTTTAATCAAAAGCCTTTTGTAACGTATGATTATGGCAGCAGTGAAACCCACCCAACTCTCGTCATGTGAATGTGTGCGGTTGAGAGGTACAGACACTACGGTAGTGAGGGTCACATGACAGGAACAGGACGGGTTTTAGACGCCAAGTTGCTTTTGCAATAACATTATAAGTACTGTCTGCATTTCCAAAGTATGGGAGCTTGAAAAATATGGGAAAAAAATGATAAATGTGACTTTATACCTCATATTAGTACATTTTGCTGTGTTTTATTGGGTGTTTGTGGTTGATGGATCAGACACTGAGCTGGTGAACTACAGTTACTGCAAAGGATCGTGTGCTTTAGCAGGAGCTGGACTGATGAAGCAGAAGAAAAACACACACAACAACCACAGATATTTGGCCCGTTTCCCTCCCAGCCGTTCCTCTCACACACTTTCCACAGCGGTTCCTCTCACACACTTTCCCCTGCGCCGCCTGGATCTCAGCAATGTTTCTCATTGTGCTTGATCTGTTCTTCTGCTCCACCAAAATAACCTCTGATTCCTCCAGACGGGAGAAGCCAAAGCTTTATTTCCCCTGTATGTGTGTTAAAGCACACGTCTGGACGTTCCCAGAATCTCTGTTCGATCAGAATGAACAGCATGACTATAATTAAAGAACATTTTGCTGACGTTCCCATTGAGGTATTATTTCTGAACATTCAAAACATCCAGTTTATTAATGTTTTAAATATGTGTTCTCTCGGTCACATGATTGTTAATGTAACGGGATTAGGTGATTGACAGTAATATTGGCCTATCAGCAAATGGTACTTCCCATTTAAAGGCTGATTGGTTGTCAACCGGGATGCGTCACGTCCGTCTTCCCCTGTTTGTTTGCTCGTGTCCATGGTGGCTGTAGCTTTATGTGTTGGTGCTGTTGCTCATTCGCGCTGCCTGGTGGATGTGCTATTGATCGCCGTGCAGGTATGTTTATTGTTAAGAGCTCGATATATAGTGTTGTGTGGGTTTAACACTCCTTTTGCGCACTAAATAGGCGTGATTCCCTGTATTCCATTGTGCTATCGATGGGCATGACTGTGACCAATCCGTGGCTATAAAGTGTGCTATCTGACATAATATCCTGATGGATTCTCCCTCTCGTTCTCTGCTGAGATTTGTTGTTGCTGTTGTCACGCTGTTAAAGCGCGGCGGTTGATACAGTCGCGCCGATGCGATCATCATAACAACCAGGGGACTGCTCGCTCTCCGTCGTGAATTGTTTGTGGCTGCTCACGCTGTCAAAGCGCTGCCGTTGATAGCCGCGCTGACGTGATCATCACCATAACAACCAGGGGACTGCTCGTTTGATTCTTTTATCGTGTCGTTCTAGTGCCCTACTTCATATGTTTTTTTGTTTTGTTTCTTGGATTTAACTCTTTTTTCTTTTTCTGCTTTTATTTAAAACAACCAACGAAGTGGTTATCTGGATGTATGTGATGTGAGATCCATTAATGTTATCCCGTTTGGGTGTGTGAACATCTACTGAGTGAAATTGCTTTTCAATAATCTCCCAGATCAACTCGTTGATCCTTTTAGATCATTGGTTTTTCTTTTTCTTATTTTGTAATGTCTGTTTACACTCTTTATGGTTATTTCTATGTTCATTTGTATAGTTTCTTTTTGTTCTTATTTTTCTACTGCAGGAGCTGGGGTCCCACGGCTGGAGTGCTGTTCTTCCTTGTGGTGGTGGTTCTTTCTTATCGTGTGCAGTGTACACTTGAGTGTGATAGTGTGATTAGGCTGCACGGGTGTGTGTGCGCGTGAACGTGTGCCCCGTAACACCGAACTCCACAGTGATTCCTCTTCGTTTGGAGCCCCAGCCCTGCTGTTATAATTTGGGTACTTGCTTTGCAGCTATATATTGTTATACTGGTTTGTTTGTTTCTTTAATCTGAAGTGGGGTTGTTAGTGGTTGATGTGGGTCTTAGTGTCCAACATTTTTAATCATTTTTTGTATTAATAAACCTTTGTACTTTTGTATTATACTCACGTCTCTTGTCTAACTTTAGGAGGGAACTGAACCTGTGTGCTTTGCTCAATATTTAGTATTTTCCCTGAGTTTAACTCCCAGGGTGGCGTAGTCGGACTTCTTTATTGATAAATCAACTTGAGCTTGTGTCTCAACCGCACCCACTCGCTGATAGGCCAATATTAATGTCAATCCCATAATCCCGTTACATTCCACCACCAGTTTCTGCAACGTCGCCCCGACGGTGAACCAGGCCGAAACAGGGTACCATCTGTACTGCTCACTATTCGGGACACTGAACCAGTACCCACTGCTCGAGGAAGGTGATGCCTATTAGAGTGCTGACCTGCAGTTCTCCGCCCAGTCCTTCTCACCATAACTTCACCATCCTCTAGGGAGTTAGAAGGCACTACAAATGATGGTGAACCCATCTCAACCCTAGTACCCTCTGTTACTACGCAGGTCTCCACAACTTGCAGAGCACCAGATGACTGAGGGGGGGGAGGAACAATGTCCTGTAACTTCGCCCTACCTCTAACTTGTGGTGTCTCGGTCACCAAGACAAACAAATCCTCATCACACTCTTCCAGGGACTGCACGGACTCTGCCCCTGGACTATCCGGACTATCAGGCAAACCAACCGGCAGGTCCTGGCAGATCTGAGCCTTTAGCAACGATCGGTGCACATTCTTGGCCTTTCCCAGATCTATAATGGGAGCAATGGTATATACTGCGCCACCTGCTTTAGGTGCCCTCATTACCTGCTAGACCACTGAGCTCCACAGGTCCTGGATTTTACATCTACCCCTCACACTGTGATTGCGGAGGTATACCAGCTGACCCTCCTTCAGTGGTACTTCCTTCACCTGCAGGTCATGCCGAGCCTTTCGCCGACCGGCTGCAGCACCCAACCCTTCACCAGCACCCTTGAATGCCACTTGCAAACGATCCTGCTGCTCAAGAATCCACCTATTAACACTGCCAGCCAATGGCTCCTGGACTCTGCCCAGAAGTCAACAGGGAGTCTGGGTTCCTGTCCAAACATTAAAAAGAATGGAGACTCCCCGGTTGCCTGATGAGGAGTAGTATTGTATGCAAAGAGGACCTGAGGAAGACAAAATGGCCAATCACCCTTTTTGGAGGGCGGCAAAGTGCGCAACAGATCATGTAATGTTCTGTTGAAACGTTCGCACTGCCCGTTTCCAGCCGGGTGATATGGAGAGGCACGGGATTTTTCTACTCCATACAGACAACAAAGCTGTTGAATAAGGACGGATTCAAAATTCCGACCTTGGTCGGAGTGGATGCGACCGGGCACTCCGAATCTACAAAACCACTCTACTACTAGAACCTGGGCTACAGTCTCTGCCCGTTGGTCTCTAGTAGGTACTGCCAAGGTATATTTTGTGAAAATATCGGTCATGACTAATACATTCTCAAGGCCAGACCTCGAGGGCTCCAACACTGTAAAATCTAAGGCCACAATGTCGTTAGGCCGAGCAGCCAACAAGTGTCCCATAAAACTACCAGTGGCAGAAGGAACCCCTTTAGCACACTGGCACCACTCACACTCCTGACACCAGCGGGCAATATCTGCCGACATACCAGGCCAGTAGCATCGCTGACGCACTAGCTGGGATGTACGCTCTACCCCCTGGTGCCCATGCTGTTGGTGAAGCTGGGTCAAGACATAGTGTTTCATAACTGCCGGCAATAACACCTGGAAGATCTCCTCTCCCCCGTCTGAGCGAAACACATGCCGGTAGAGCACTCCATCAGTCTCCACCAGGCGGTCCCATTGCCGGAGCAGAATAATTGCCAACCTGGAGAGTTTCTTGCGCTCGTCCGGAGTCGGGGGTGACTTGCGCCTCCAGAACACCAACAACTCTCCTATGACTGGGTCTGCTGCCTGCTGAGCACCCATTTCACTGTTGGAAGTGCAAGGAAAGGAGGTAACCTGGTTAACCAAGGTCACCAATCCACCTTGGGCAGCTTGCTGCAAGGCCACTGGAACAGCCATACCTGAACACCACTGGTGCACATCTCCCGAATCCAGAAAGTTTTGGCGCGACAATGCGTCAGCATTTCGATAGCTTCTCCCTGTTCTATACTTGATCTCAAAATCAAAGGATGCTAATTGGGCAGCCCAACGCTGTTCCATGGCACCCAATTTCGCAGAAGTCAGGTAGCTAAGGGGGTTGTTATCAGTAAATACCGTGCATTTCTGGCCCAGCAAGTACTCCCTAAACTTTTCAGTCATGGCCCACTTGAGCGCCAAAAACTCCAGTTTCATTGAGCTGTAGTTAGATGTATTGTGCTCAGTGGGCCTAAGACTGCAACTGCCATAAGCTATAGGGCGTACTTTGCCCTGTTGCTCCTGTGAAAGGACTGCCCCTAGGCCTCCATGACTGGCATCTACTTCCAAAATGAAAGGCAGTGAAAAATCGGCATAGGCGAGCACTGGGGCTGTGGTTAACTTACCTTTCAACCTCTCAAAGCCATGCTGACATTCCGCAGACCAAGCTTTAGCAAACTCCGGAACACCCCGCTTTCGGGTGATTTGGGCTTGCCAGCTGAGCCACCAGCCTGTGGAGGGGGGCAGCCAACTTGGCGAACCCCTCCACAAACCGTCGATAATAACTAGCAAATCCCAAAAATGAGCGCAGCTCTGCCACACTGGTGGGACAAGCCCATTGTGCAACTGCCTCTACCTTCCCGGGATCAGTAGATACTCCTTCTGAGGAGATGACATGCCCCAAATAATGTACTTCTTTTTTGAAAAAGGCACACTTGGATAGTTTGGCCTTCAACCCTTACGCCTGCAAGCGGCTCAGGACAACCTCCATCCGAGCAAGATGTTGATCCACCTAGGAGGAAAAGACAACAATATCATCAAGATATAAAAGAAGGGACTGGCACTGATGGTCACCGAACAACCGCTCCATCAATCGCTGGAAGGTGCTTGGGGCATTGCACAACCCAAATGGCATCCTATTCCACTCAAATAGGCCAAAAGGAGTGCAAAAAGCAGTTTTAGATTTGTCCCTCTCAGCTACAGGTACCTGATTGTACCCGCTGGCCAGGTCCATGGTAGAAAACCAACGGGCCCCAGCCAGCGAGTCCAAAGTCTCCTCAATACGTGGTAGAGGGAACGCGTCCTTCCTAGTCTTTGAATTTAAGCGACGGTAGTCCACACGCATGCGCAGACTACCATCCTTTTTTTTGACCAGGACGATAGGCGAAGCATAAGGACTACAGCTCTCTCTAATTACCTGAGTTTCCAACAATTGATTGATATGTGCCTTCACCACCTCGTACTCGGATGGAATACGCCGGAACCGCTGCCTAACAGGGATGTCATCCAACAAAGGGATCTCATGGGATATCAAATTGATACAACCCAGATCCCCATCACTCATAGAGAACACAGCCACATACCTCTCCAGTAGTGCCCTGACCTTGCCCTGTTCTTCTTCTAACAGCACTGATAAGTCCAACTGAGCTATCTGTTCCTGTACAGTGGGGGAAACCTGCACCACCTGTGTACTCACTTTGGCTGTAACAGTCTTAACTTCAGTAACCTCTGGGGGCAAACTAATCACATCCACCTTATTCACCGTACCAATAACAGTGCTAGCGTACAGCACTACATCCATTGTACCAACATTAACTACAGGCACATAGACAGTTCCACCATCCACCCTTAAAAGAGAGGGAGACGCCAGCAAACCTGCCGGTAGACCAGAAGCTGGTGGTTCAAACAGTACTGTAACGTTCAAATATGTCATCGAACAGGTTGCATCGAACAGGTTGAAATACAAATTTCATGGTGCCACCCGAGATGCGACACGCCCGACGTCCCCGCACCTTAACTCGCCCCCCATCATCCAAAACCGACTGAACGTCAACCTGATGGCAATATTGTAAAGCCTGAAAGACAGAATCAGGGGCCCGGGACTCCATGGGTAGTTTGAAAAGCGCTGTGCCATGCTGGCCAAAGAGCTCCTGGTAGCAGCGGCTCAGGATGTTCATACCCAACACCCCAGGAACAGCTGCACACACACCACCTGGAGGATCTCGGACCAACAGCACACCGCAACCCAAAACACCTCGGCCACACAGCTCCACGTCCAATTCCAGATAACCAATATAAGGAATTGAAAGGCCGTTGGCGGCTCTAAGCTGTAACCAGTGACACGATCTAAGCCGTTCCTGGCCCCATAACCCAAAATTAGCCACAAACCAACTCTCCGTAAGGGTGGACACCATGGATCCGGTGTCCACCAGGCAAGGTACCTTAACCCCACCCATCAATACTATGAGCTGTGGGCAAGTAGACATAAAGCGTGACATAAAATTGGAACCAGATACACTTTCGGAGCCTACCTTTTTCCCAACCAAGTTGCGGCCCTGAAACTCGGTGGAAACTAGTTTTCCGACGGCTGCATAGACGATGACTGTTCACCACTCGTTAAAGCAGAATTCACACGGGCTGATGGCGGAACCACTATCCGCTCCCCCTCGCAATACCTGGCATAATGACCAGGTTGCTGACACCTTCTGCAAATTAAATTAGCCTTAAATGGTTGCAACCGTAACAGGGGATTTTGCAGCTGAGCCATACCTTGAGTTAACTGGTTCAATTGTTGCTGTTGCTTTCCAAGCATGTCCCGTAGTTCACTTATTTCTGACACTGCTGAACCACTGCTAATACGATGCTGATGTCCCTGTACCCCATATTGAATGCCATAAGCAGATGGGACAGACTGACTTCGACCGCGCACCCCACCAGGTATACCTTCTCTTTCCCAACGAATAGCTTCGCTGCGAATATCGAACAAGGTAGCAGTGGGTTGACGACGCACTAGTTGCTTAAGTTCGCGTCGAAGAGCACAATCATTAACATATTCAACCTACTGGTCTCTTAGCAAAATTTCACTATTAGGCATACCATGAGGCGATTCACTTTCACCTTTTCCAGAAGGCTCATCAGGGCCAAGGAGAATCCCACCAATGTCTCCCCCTCCTGCTGTCTTCTGGAAAAGAACGACTCCTGGAGCGCTACATAAAACTTTGTGCAACCATACAAATCACGCAATACCTGAATAATTCGATCCGGATCCTCCCTCTCGTCCCTAGACCGATAGCGAATCTCGTCCCTCGCTTCTCCCTCCAGATGATCAAACAGAAAAAATGCCTGATCCGCTGTAGACAGATGGCGAAGACGCATACAAGCCTGGGCCTCCTCCACCCATACATTGATGCCAATGCCCGACCGGCCACTAAACTTTGGACACTTACGATCCCGGGGAATGAAAACAAACCGCTCCGGGGCCGATGCACCAGCACCAATACGTGGGGGATCCGCGGCCACAGGAATAGCAACATTGGATGGACCTGGCTGTGCAACAGACACTGGCTCTTGCCGCAGCCTTTCATTATCAGCTTTAAGTTGAGCTACTAAATCTCTTAACTCACGCAATTCATCCTCCATTTTTGCAACTGCACAAGCACTTACCGCAAATATAACGCTAGATTGACTTGTGCCAATCAACCACAAAAATGGACTGCCACGGTCTGCTCGTTTGGTTCCTACAGAAACACAAGGAAATAAAAAAAAGGAAAAAAACAACAAAAACACCCACGTCTCTGTACTATACAAGAGGGAACCCTGCCGACTGCGCCAGAATGTGGCGAGTGGGTGCGGTTGAGACACAAGCTCAAGTTGATTTATTAATAAAGAAGTCCGACTACGCCACCCTGGGAGTTAAACCCAGGGAAAATACTAAATATTGAGCAAAGCACACAGGTTCAGTTCCCTCATAAAGTTAGACAAGAGACGTGAGTATAATACAAAAGTACAAAGGTTTATTAATACAAAAAATGATTAAAAATGTTGGACACTAAGACCCACATCCACCACTAACAACCCCACTTCAGATTAAAGAAACAAACAAACCAGTATAACAATATATAGCTGCAAAGCAAGTACCCAAATTATAACAGCAGGGCTGGGGCTCCAAACGAAGAGGAATCACTGTGGAGTTCGGTGTTACGGGGCACACGTTCACGCGCACACACACCCGTGCAGCCTAATCACACTATCACACTCAAGTGTACACTGCACACGATAAGAAAGAACCACCACCACAAGGAAGAACAGCACTCCAGCCGTGGGACACCAGCTCCTGCAGTAGAAAAATAAGAACAAAAAGAAACTATACAAATGAACATAGAAATAACCATAAAGACATTACAAAATAAGAAAAAGAAAAACCAATGACCTAAAAGGATCAACGAGTTGATCTGGGAGATTATTGAAAAGCAATTTCACTCAGTAGATGTTCACACACCCAGATAACCACTTTGTTGGTTGTTTTAAATAAAAGCAGAAAAAGAAAAAAGAGTTAAATCCAAGAAACAAAACAAAAAAACATATGAAGTAGGGCACTAGAACGACACGATAAAAGAATCAAACGAGCAGTCCCCTGGTTGTTATGGTGATGATCACGTCAGCGCCGCTATCAACGGCAGCGCTTTGACAGCGTGAGCAGCCACAAACAAATCACAACGGAGAGCGAGCAGTCCCCTGGTTGTTATGATGATCGCATCGGCGCGACTGTATCAACCGCCGCGCTTTAACAGCGTGACAACAGCAACAACAAATCTCAGCAGAGAACGAGAGGGAGAATCCATCAGGATATTATGTCAGATAGCACACTTTATAGCCACGGATTGATCACAGTCATGCCCATCGATAGCACAATGGGATACAGGGAATCACGCCTATTTAGTGCGCAAAAGGAGTGTTAAACCCACACAACACTATATATCGAGCGCTTAACAATAAACATACCTTCAAGGCGATCAATAGCACATCCACCAGGCAGCGCGAATGAGCAACAGCACCAACACATAAAGCTACAGCCACCATGGACACGAGCAAACAAACGGGGGAAGACAGACGTGACGCATCCCGGTTGACAACCAATCAGCCTTTAAATGGGAAGTACCATTTGCTGATAGGCCAATATTACTGTCAATCACCTAATCCCGTTACATTCAGAGAACATTCCATTGTATCATTCTTCAATCATTATGGAAACGTTACTTTTGAATGTTCTCTGGACGTTCTGAAACAAGTTACATTTAAAAAACATTAGATGAACATCCAACTAAACACTTTCAGAAAAAAGTTCCAACAACAATGTTTTTATCCTAACGGTTTAAGAATATAATTAAAAACCAGATAACTTTGAATGAACGCTTTATTAATGTTGCTGGAAGAGCGTTTGATCATAACTTCTGAGAACGTTCCCTGTTTTCTGGAAATAATTTATAAACAGCAGCATATATTTAGGTGCACTGTATCAATAAGAACATTTACATTAAAAGTTCCCATGCATGTGAAGTCCAAGTCTTCCAACTTGTTCTTCTGGGTGGAAAGCTCATTATAGTCGTCACAGATGTTAGAAATCTCTTTTATTTTATTTCAGTTTCATTATAAAATGGTGATGACAATCTTTCATCTCAAGATAACCTCAAACATTACTAATACAGCCTGGTGAAGACCGGAGCCATATTGAACTCATCGTTGATGTTTCCTGCTGGTGAAGTTGAAGTATGAGCTGTGTGAGGTCGGGGATCCACTCGAGCTTCAGTCAACGGGCCTGATCATCATACGCACAGACTTCATGGAGTAAAAACCCCCTCCGTAATCCGCCCAGAAGATGCCGTCCTGAAACCTGCTGCGATACACTCCTCCTGAATACCACACGCCGTTCAGATTGGTCTGACCGCAGGCGCTGTACCACCAGCCGGCCTTGTGGAAATGAGCACAGTTCCCTGGAAAACAAGACGACCAGGGTTTCAAATCAACACCCGCCAAATGTGGTTAAAAATCACCTGTGGTGGGAAACACTGATAAATCACTTGCCAATTTGGTGCACTATTATAATTACTCATTTTGCTGGGGAAGTTCGTGTGAGCCAAATCTGCGCAAATACACGTGAGCATCATGATATATTAAATACAGCGTATCTTGCAGAATCTGTGCATATCTGGCTTACTTGAACACACACGTCACTAGGCAACAAATAACAGCGCGCTTGTTTATTTGCATTGAAGCAATAGCGAAGATTAAAAAGCGTTTGGTTAACAGAAAAGACATTGTTTTTTGTTGTTCTTTGTACTGTATTGATCTGTCCAGCTAAAACACATGTCTGGTGAAGAGGATTAAAGAGTAAGGAGGAGATGCTGGATGACAGGATTCTGTTTGAATAAGAAATGAATGTATGAAATCCAAAACTTGATATATAAACTGTGACATAATTAATCTGGCTCATTTCTTTTTTTTTTTTTTTTTGGCAAGTAGAAGTTCTAAATGGCCGGTAACTTACAAATTTAGTAGCCAAATTGGACGGTGAGTGAAAAAGTGTTTTTCACATCCGTAACAAGCATTTTGAGAGGTGTTTGACAATTCAGAGCCAACGTACAGGCGAACGAAAAATCCAGAATCCCTGGTGCACAACTTTCCAATGCCACATTTTGATGTGTGAGTGTGTGTGTGTGTCTCCATACCTTAGCCAAACTGCTAGTCTATTTTCAGAATCAATTTGTTGTTGGAAATTGGTAGTCTTGTTTTTAAAATGTGTCTCCAGTATCGCTAGCAAAGCATCAAACTGAGCCACTGACATCCTGAAGTAAACTTTGAATCTCTCGGGATAATCCCGCAGCAAACTCTCCTTCCTCACTTCGCAATCCCAGGATTGGATGATGGACACAATATTTCCTCTTTCTTTTCCTCAAAATCATCCTCACTGCTTGAAGACTCCATTTTGTATTGTTTTGCGATTTTTCCTCCGCAACTGATTAATTAATAATAATGATTATTATTATTATTATTAATTAATTGGCATCTGACTCAGTGTGCAAGGTTTCAGTGTGCAAGGATTGAGTGTGCAAGACGCTTCAAGAACACGTACAAGGGAAGGCCACACCCTGCTAACAGGGAACACATCTTGATTTAAGGGTGTTTAGATATTAGTACTGAAACACAAGACTTCACAATCCTCAACCCAGGGTTTTCAGGTGTAGTGTGTGTAATGGATCTGATTGAGCCAGGGTTGGTCACCGTGTGGCGCGTGAAAGCACCTGAGAAGGCGTCGTGGTCGTGGTCCAGCGTGGTGAAGGGTTTGCCGTTGTTGCTGGTCAGCGAGTCTCCAGCGTTGCCCTGGTACGAGCCCAGACGGAGACGGTACGCCTGGCTCTCCGGCTCCAGGTGGAAGCTGCTGTACGCCGCGTAAACCTTTTTGCCCATCCAGTCCTCCAGCTCCACCAGCAGCTTGTAGTCCTCCTGCTTGCCCAGGTTGTAGATGTTTTCTAGACCCAGCCAGTGTTCGCCATCCACGTTTCCAAAGCCTCTCTGTAGGAAAAGGAAAAGAGAGCCGTTGAAAATGCTGTTTTCATTACCGTCACACTGGCCTTTGAAACACTGGAAAGGCTTCTTTGAACAACTCTGCTTAGCTGATGATGGATATTTTAGATATCACCAGACTTTACCCTGCTGATTTATACTGCACATACTGCGGGTTATTATTATTTCATGAGTGATTACGCATGCTCGAGTTCAGTTACAACTCAAACACCCCTGAAACAGCTCATCAACACTGGGATGTGGGTTACAATGAGGTTTAAGAGGCTTCACTGTGTGTGTGTGTGTGTGTGTGTGTGTGTGTGTGTGTGTGTGTGTGTGTGTGTGTGTGTGTGTGTGTGTGTGTGTGTGTGTGTGTGTGTGTGTGTGTGTGTGTGTGTGTGTGAGTGTGTGTGTGTGTGTGTGTGTGTGTGTGTGTGTGGGGCTAAAGGCGAAAGGACCGCTGACACACGAGCGCAAACACAACAAACAGACATGAACCAGATCCAGCTGTTGATCTCTAATGTTAGCGTATGCCTCTCTGAGACAGCGTCTGTGTTTCTCTAAAATTTGAGAAATTTTGAGAAACAAAATTAATATTATTTACCAGTGTTGTTAGCTCAGAGGGGCCTCCACCTCTAGTTTTATTCCTGGATAATTCATCCGTTACAGAATCATTTAACACAGCGTTTTGTTGATGAATTAGCCATCACTATACCTTATAGCTGTCCCAGTTCCTGAAGAAGTTGACAGACCCGTCCTTCCTCCTCTGGATGAGGGTCCAGCCGCCTCGGTCCACGTCATGCTCACACCAAGCCTGTACCGGCGTGTCCGACCCCTGCGGCGTCAGCTGATACGCCCCGCTGGTGGTGTGTCCCGCCTGCATCACCTGCACACAGTCCCGGAACGGACCTCGGGACACCACAACACACCAATCAGTGCTGATGAGGAAGAGGGAGCAGTAATAATGCTCTTCAATTCTGATAATCCTCTCCATTTGTGCTGTTGTGATTTTCAGACTGTTCTTTTGTTCTCTGTTGATTATCTGATCGTGCCTAAGGATAACAGTTAAAAAAGTGAGTGAACTAGCTCAGTTTTCTAGATCGAGTTATAGTCTGCATAGGCCTATTGTTTTAAAGGTTTTATTGGGTCTGATTAGGCTTTGGTACATTTTATATTGAATTTTAAGGCTAAAAGTAGCTCCTAACTGGCGAATTTAGTAGCAACTCCTAAAAATAATGGGCGTGTCACTCCTAACTTTAGGACTCCTAATTTTTTTCACTAAGAGTAATTCACGAAGCATTTTAGCCCTAAAAGTAGCACCTAAGTCTGGGACAGCTTAAAAGAAGTCGAGAGGACTCCTAACTCACTAAGACCTATTCACAAAGGATTGTAGCGCATATCACCGCCTCGCAGTCGTCCGGGGTCTGCGACACAAGCGGGAATGCTGCATTGATCTGCAAACAAATCTTCTCCTATGTCTCACGCTTAGTTTTACTTGATATCCCAGTGTCGAATTTCCCTTTTTTTTTTTTTTTTTTTTTTTTTCATTTTATTTTTTTTCAGCCCCAACTGGACCAGCAGCAGTAACTGATCCTGCGTCCAGTTGGGCTTTCTTTTTCGTTTTGGCGAGTTCATAATCCACCGTCATTCAACTATTACATTACTTCAATAGGAGCAACATTTACTTGCTTTAAGTAGTCTATTTAGGCTATGGAAGCTTGTTTCCGCCACAGAATGAAAAATAAAAAAGCTAATTGCGACTTTTTATCTCACAACTGCGACTTTATTTCTCACATTTCTGACTTCATATCTCGCAATTGTGAGATAAAAAGTCGCAATTATTTTAATTTATTTTTATTCAGTGGCGGAAACAAGCTTCTATACTAATAGGATGTCAATTAACCAAGCAAGTGTTAATGCAAGTGTCGTTTTTCATTATTAGGCAAGTGGCGGTTTCATTAGGGTATTAGGCTACCTTAATTTAATTTAATTTAATTCACCACTTTTCTCTCTCTTTCTGCCTTTTTAGAATTACACTTCACTGGGGCCTGCACAAACATGTCATTATATATGCATTTCGATGACATTACTATTATTATTTTGTGTAGGACACAGACATATTTAGATGTCGTAATTCCACGATTTGTTGCGTCTGTGTTATGTTCCGCATGATGGCCCTGTCATCTAACAACCAATCACCGTGATCATTGCGAGGAAACTCGTGCATGAGAATTGACGTCATCCATAGCAACGAAGACTCACTCTTAGTTTAGGAGTTGTCATTTTTCCTTACTAAGAGTAGGTCTGAAAGGCGTTGTGAATAACTTTTAAGAGAAAACTCCTAGCTAAAATATTTTAATGGGATTTAGGAGTACTCCTAGTGGTAAAATAAAATTCTTTGTGAATACGGCCCCAGATGTCGGATACTTGTCGGAAAATAAAGCGATTTGCATTGCATTCAAAATAATCATGCACTCAATGGGAATTAAACTGTAATGAAGTTAACTCTTTCTCACCAGCATTTAAAAAAAAAAACAATTTGCCAATCACTGCTAGCGTTTTTAATCATTGTTACAAATGTTTCATGGCCGCCATAAGAAAAAAAAAGTTTGATTCTAGCACCATACATTCTTTTTTATCAACACTTAAACATGGGTAAGTTTAATAAAAAAAAATTAACATTTTGAGCAAAGAGCTGAGAAAACAGTGTTTTTTGTCAAAAACTACATCCAGATCAAAACAGTGATGAAGTATATTGTGTCTTTTGAATAATGACTCTGGATTCAAACTGTATAAAAGTGTTTCTTTACTTTCTTTAAGCAACGTTATGCATACATATAACTCACTGGCGCTTCATTGTCGCCCTCTCGTGACATCATATCACTTGCGCCAACCTAGAACACCATAGCAACAACACCACAGAGTACATCGAGTCCATCAACACCTCAAAGCTTCACAGTGCTGGAGCTCATCCTGGGTCGATATTTCATTCTGTGACATTAGGCAGGTTTGATTTATATGCTGTTTAATGTTGATGATCGAGTCAATTTACATATGCATATGATTACAAATGATACCGCTTGTTTCTGCTTCTTCTCCTGTGTTTTGATCAGGAGATTCTGTACTCTTTCAGAATAGCGCCCCCTATAACAATGAAAACACGGAAAGCCGGAAAATTCCGTCAATGGCGGGGAAAAGAGAGGGAAAGGTTCAGGGAAGAAAGAGGAGGGAAGCGGTGAATGTTTAATCACAAAATAAACAAACAACAAAGTGAAAGTAAAGCTAGAAGCTTAACGAAAACAAAACAACAATATAAAGTCCAGGCCTGGTCCTCTGTCGTCCTCCACTGTCATCACTCCTCCCCTTATCCTTCCAAAGCTCCTCTGAGACTCGAGACCGCTGTGTCACGCAGGTGACGCTCATTAACATTCCTCGCTCCGATCCCACTGCTCTCTGCCCCGCCCTGCTTCACGCCACATCAACCTATGACACTGGCGTTGCAAGCACCACAACATACTATTTATGATTAATCTCAATTTATTGTGCACGTCTTAGAAATCTAAACGTAAAATCTAAATCCCAACCAGTCAGAAGAGCGTGTGGGCGGAGTATCTCTGCAAGAATATTGACCTCACAACAAAATAAATCCAAAATCACAGCCAATCAGAAGAGCGTGTGGGCGGAGTCTCACTTAAAGCTCACTGCACTTACAACGAAATCACTCTAAAATCACAGCCAATCAGAAGAGCCTGTGGGCGGAGTCTCACTTAAAGCGCACTGCACTTACAACGAAATGACTCTAAAATCACAGCCAATCAGAAGAGCGTGTGGGCCGAGTCTCTCTGCAGGCTCAGTGCACTCACAACCAAATGGATAAATAAATAAATTCATAAATATCACACCATTTTAACATTATTAAAAATACATACTGAGTGACTGAATCAATCATAGATTACACTTGTTTGTTCACAGTTTGAACGTTCTTGTTTCCTTTCATTTATTTTGAGGATCTGAGGTGAATTATTCATTGTCTCTTTCAGTACGGTTATAAATGATATTCAATCTAATATAATATGCATTTAATATTAAATAAAAAACACCTTTTATCATGTGTGTCGTGGCGCCTGGTCATGGTTGTCATGGAAATGACGCGTGTGTTGGCAGACGTGTGTTTTGCTGTGTGATGAGTTGATCAGTGATGTGTTACCCTCCAGACTGGCGTTGGCCTGCCGAGTTGGCCTGTCCTCTGGGACGGTCACGCCGGGGCTACTCTGGATCTCGTTGGAGAGGCGGGGCACGTACACGGGGAGGTTCTCCGGCACGACCTGCAGGAGCGGCGGAGGTAGCGGCTCCCGCGGGTGACTCCCGTACACCTGCAGGCATCGCTCCTCCAGAGCGGCGATCAGCAGAGACTGGTTGTTGACCAGCGCCGCCAGCGTGGAGAAGCGCAGCTCCAGGTCCCGGTAGAGGCCGGACACCCGCAGCGCCTCCGCCGTGGCGTTCAGGACCCGGCCCTCCAGCGCCGCCAGCTCCAGGGAGTTATCCCGCTTGCGGATGATCTCGTGCAGCAGCTGCATGTACAGCTGGGTGACGCGTGAGTTCATGTTGCGCGACTCTTTACGCAACAGTTTCATTTCATTGACCATGTTTCCATCCACATCCACGATTAACCGGAGCGTGTCCATCTCACGTCTCTGCTTGGTCAAGATCTCGCGGACGTCGGCCACGTCCGTCTGTGTCACGCGCTCTTTATCGGACAGAGACGGGCCCTGGCTGGCACAGATCGGCCCTGTGATCCTCTGCTCCGGGACCAAGAACGTGTAAGAGCACTTTTTGGGTTCCCCGTTTTCTGCGAGCCTCCTCTTTCGGCTCGGGACGGGCCCCCTGGAAGCGCTCTGGCTCCGTTCACCGGTGAGGACCCAGAGCAGAGCGCACAAGATCCAGGCATGAGGACTCATCGCAGCGGAGCAGGAGATCCGACCCTGAGACACAAACACCACAGAGACACACACACTGCACTTACTGGAGGATGCTGCACATCTGTTGATATGTTTTCCATTCAGTGACACACTTCCAAAATAACAGAAACACTGTGAAAGACTTGCTGTGTCATATTCAGTTATAAGAAGCATTAGCGTGATTAGAGGATTAGTTCACTTCAGGATTAAAATTTCCTGATAATTTGCTCTCCCCCACGTTATCCAAGATGTTCATGTCTTTCTTTTTTCAATGGAAAAGAAATGAATGTTTTTGAGGAAAACACTCCAGGATTTTCTCCATATAGTGAATTCAATGGAGTAACTTTGAATGGAGTCTCACATTTGGACCTTTGACCCATTGGACTCCATTAAAGTCACTATATGGAGAAAAATCCTGGAGTGTTTTCCTCAAAAACCTTCATTTCTTTTTGACTGAAGAAAGAAAGACATGATCATCTTGGATGGTGTGGGGGAGAGTAAATTCAGTGGCGTCATGCCCATTCAAAGTGAAGGGCACGTGCCCCCTCAGATTTTTCCTCCCTGATATGTTTTTTGTCACAACTTTATTCCTATTATGCTCCATAATTACCAGAGCCTATAACGACTCAAATGTATTCTTCTGGATGTGTAATAAATCTGTCAGCATCAGCCCGCCCCTTATCCTAATATGGTGTCTGTGTATATCAAATCTAGAGCGCTACGCGCGTAGCTCTATAATCTTTGCTGTGTATGTTCAAGCAACTCACTCGTCTCGTACGTTGAGCTGGCAATGCTTTACAGATGGTCTTGAAGTGGTAAGTGGGCAAAGCAACAAATCGGCATTGAATTAGTTATCTGATGATATTAAAAGGTAGTGGGATTATTTGTGGTTGACCTGGAAATTTTAACTTGATCAAAAAGTTATGGATTTGATATTAGCTGCGAATTCAGAGCATTAACTTAAGTTGTGTCAGTGTAACGTTATCGATAGCTAGTCTAACCGTAAAGTAGTTGGCTAACGTTACTGCCTGCCATACAAAGCCAATAAGCCATAGTAACGTAATTTCAGAGCACCACAAAGTCAGACCTCAGCACCTTTATGTACCTTTAATGTAAGATCGTTCTTAGGTCACATACCAATTTAAAATCACAACATAAAAACTGCAATGTTACTGTTTTTAAAATCATGTGTAGTTGTACAGTAAGTGTGTGTGTAAACATGCTTTAATTAAGTAGACTTCAAAAGCTTTTGAATTTGAGCTTACAGTTCTTTTATCAACCTGTCTTTTACATAAACTTACAAAGTAGATACTTTAACGTAGTCCTCAGATAGAGGAGGGTTGCTGCTAGCTCCGTTAAGGTATTTCTGTCCCTCCCAAACTGCATTGAAATAGTATGTTTAGCAGCAAAAATTTAAACATTTTCAGGGGGAGAAACCCCCCTACCCCTCCTAACATGATCCATATCACCCGTCAGAAAACAATTGCAACGTCTCAGATTGTGCCCCCCCCCCAGAATTTTGGCTTGCATGACGCCCCTGAGTAAATTATCAAGAGATTTTAATTCTGAAGTGAACTAATCCTTTAACATACACAGATGAGTTTTAACAACATCTCCATTCGTAGCTCGTAGAAGAACGAGGCTCACATGGATGAATGATGACAGAATGCAGTATTAGTGTTTGAGTTTCTGTGAGGAGCGTTTGGCCGTCACATGACAGCTCACGGTCAGGTGAGTTTGCTTTGCATCTTATTAGTGGTCCAGTTTTTCCCTTCTCTGCTCATGAAAAGTTTGGTTTCTCATAAGAAACCCAGTGACTAATTCAGCGTAGGTAGCATATCGCTGTCATTCAAAGTGAAAACTTGTAGGTGATTTGTAAGGTTTCAGCTGCATGCTGCTTCATTTATACTTGCTTTCTAAATGTCAGTGATGCTTTAGCTTCTTTAATGCAGCTTTACTTAGAAATGAAGAATATGACATTAAAACAAGAGATTTTACTGTAAGTGTAGCCTGTGTGTTTGTCATATTGCCAAATTCCGTGTGAAGGATTGTCTGTACAGGAAAATAGAAATGTGTTAAATAGAAATAGAACTGCAGCCTTAAATAGAGCCTGGCACGACTGATGAGTTCAGTCACAATAATATGAACATTATTCCAGCGGTTTGGTGAAAACGCTCAGGATTGGCTGCTTCAGGATTTTCCATCACGAACACTGCTCTTTCACAATGTCCAGAAAACAGAACGAGGGAGGAAAAGGATCGGTTGCCATCCCGAGTAAAAGAAAATAAGTTAGGTCAGATTTTCTTGTTGTTCTCTGTACTGTCATATAGGGGTGGAAAAGTCTAATAATAAATCATTTGAGATGCTCTGGAACTCAATTCCTGCTGAATTAAAGAAATACTTGAGAATAAAGGCACATTGTTGAAGCATAAAGGATGTTTAGGCTTGTGTGCATGCAGCTGGATATTATAAAACTATTATCCCAATTATTCTCAAAAATTAACAAAACACTGACACTTGTATTGTTTACATTTGTTGAATATGAATTAAAAAAATAAAACACCTGGAGAATATGGAAAGTGAACTGTTATTCTACCAAAAAACACATTCAGAAGTTTTGCATGTCACTTCTTGTTAAATTCAACAATACTAGAAATCCTGCATAAACATTTGCAGATTTGTCAGGAGTGAACTATTGTACTCTACATGTATAGCCATAAAGCATCTTCATCTGAACATAAAAATGTAAGACATGTAAAGCTTATTCATGCGCTAGCAGACTCAAAACCAGGATGGAAAAAGTTACTCACAGTAACAGTGTTTGAGAGCTAGATGAAAAATCTGCAAGGTCTCGCTAGAAGAACCCAATCGGATAAAGTTCAAGGCTTGTTTTTAAACTCACACGAGAATTAATAGTCACTTTAATTCTGTTTTCTGAGGATCATGTGATGAAGTGAGTTTGTCCTTCAGCATAAAGGCTTACATGCATCTAATAAATCCGTAGACAAGTAGTGCAAGCATTTCACTCTATATATATTTGAGTATTTGAGGCGTAAGATGAACGCAGAGGCTGGCGGCTGCTCTACAAACATCCACAACACAGAGAGAGAAATCCACATCCACCAGACTTATGAACATTCCTCTAAGTGTACACACATTTGGACTTGACTTTATAGGGTGTATTATAGAGCATTCAGTGGATTATTATGCAGATAAATGTTCTGTTGTATTTTTATTCTGTTATTACAGTCATGAAACATCATTCGTGTCTTCACTGTGTCATGCAATCCAAAATGAATAAAAGCTTGTACATTTAGCTGTGTATAATAAGGTTTTTTATTTCTTTGTCTATGGCAACAGAAGCATCAACCAACCGTCAGAGAGTAAAAGCAGCAGAAATCAAGTTACAGTAACTGACCTCTGCGTTCCTTCTGTCACGATCCTCCGTCTACTGGAGTCCCTCGTAGATGAGTGTGTGTGTGTGTGTGTGTGTGTTTGTGTGTGTGTGTGATCGTTCCTTCTGTCACGATCCTCCTTCTACTGGAGTCTCTCCTGCTGTAGATGAGTGTGTGTGCGTGTGTGTGTGTGTGTGTGTGTGTGTGTGTGTGCGTTCCTTCTGTCAGGACTGACGATCCTCCGTCTACTGGAGTCTCTCCTGCTGTAGATGAGTGTGTGTGTGTGTTCCTTCTGTCAGGACTGACGATCCTCTGTCTACTGGAGTCTCTCCTGCTGTAGATGAGTGTGTGTGTGTGTGTGTGTGTGTGTGTGTGTGTGTGTGTGTGTGTGTGTGTGCGTTCCTTCTGTCAGGACTACTGATCCTCCCTCTACTGGAGTCTCTCCTGCTGTAGATAAGTGTGTGTGTGTGTGTGTGTGTGTGTGTGTGTGTGTGTGTGTGTGTGTGTGTGTGTGTGTGTGTGTGTGTGTGTTTGTGATTTGTGAGGACACAAATGTGTATAATGACATGGGTATTACACTGGTATTACAACCTGGACGTGATTTATGAGGACATTTCATGAATGGCTTTAAGAATAAACTAAGGAGTGTTTTATTAAAAATGTAAAAATGCAGAATGTCTCCTGTGATGGGTAGGTTTAGGGATAGGGGCAGTGTGTGTGTGTGTGTGTGTGTGTGTGTGTGTGTGTGTGTGTGTGTGTGTGTGTGTGTGTGTGTGTGTGTGATGGGTAGGTTTAGGGATAGGGTCAGTGTAAGGGGATAGAATATACAGTTTGTCCAGTATAAAAAATATTACGCCTATGGAATGTCCTCATAAAATCACAAAAACAAACGTGTGTGTGTGTGAGTGTGTGTGTGTGTGTGTGTGTGTGTGTGTGAGAGTTAGTAGATTGTCATCACTCAATGGCTGGCTGTCTAAGTGGTGTCCGCAAAATAATATGGAATTCATAGACAATTGGAAAAGTTTTTGGGGCAAACCTGACCTGTTGAAAAGAGATGGTATTCATCCCTCCTGGGATGGTGCTGCTCTTCTCTCTAGTAATTTGGCTCATAGTCTTAGAGACAAAACATGACAATCTGGGGCTCAGGTCAGGAAGCAGACAGACTGGCTAAACCGACCGTCTGCCAGCTGTCTCATGTCACCAAGGTCAGATAAATCCCATCACATAGAGCCTCTTTCACCTAGATATCATCATATAGAACAGGGGAACAGGCACAGGTGAACTAGATATCATCATATAGAGACTGTGCCTGTTCCCCGAATTTGAAAATACAAAAAACGTCCGAACCCATCTAAGGGTAAAAATTGAATTGATGTTCAAAAAATAAAAAATAGATGTAATACAAATGAACAAATGATAAAGCTCGGGTTGCTGAATATTCGATCCCTTACTTCAAAAGCACTTATTTGTTTATGATATGATCACAGACTATAACCTAGATGTGCTAAACCAAGATCACTGTTATAAACATGAACCATACATATGAAAGGCAAAGGAGGTGTTGCTGTAATTGATAGTAATATTTTCAGAATTACTATGAAGTCTACTTTCAAATATAATTCGCTTGAAGTGTTGGTGCTTAATGTAACAATATCTAGTGTAAACGATAAATCACATTTGAGATTTGTGCTGGCTACTGTATACAGGCCACCAGGGCACCATACAGACTTTATGAAAGAATTTGCTGACTTTCTATCAGAGTTAGTACTGGCTGCAGATAAAGTCCTAATTGTTGGTGATTTTAATATGTAGATAACAAAAAAGCAGCATTAGGATTGGCATTTAAAGACATTCTTAACTCTATTGGAGTTAGACAACACGTGTCAGGACCTACTCATTGTCGTAATCATACTCTAGATCTAATATTATCACATGGTATCAATGTTGATGCTATTGAAATTCTGCAGCAGAGCGATGACATCTCAGATCATTATCTAGTCTCATGTAAACTTCATTTAGCCAAGGCTTCAAAGCCAACTCAGTGTTACAATTATGTTAGACCTATCACTTCTGCCACTAAAGATTGCTTTATCAATAATCTTCCTGATCAGTTTCATCATCTCAGCATCCCAGATAGCTTAGAAGAACTCGATATTGTGAAAGAATATTTTAACTCTCTCTTTTTCAGCACTTTAGACACAGTTGCTCCGTTGCGCTTAAAGAAGATTAAAGAAAATATGTCAACGCCGTGGTACAACGAACACACCCGGGCTCTTAAGAGAGCAGCCAGAAAAATGAAGCGAAACTGGAAGAAAACAGAACTGGAAGTATTTCGCATCTCATGGAAGGAGAGCTCGATTGCATACAGAGAGGCCTTAAAACTGTTAGATCTGCTTATTTTTCAACTCTATTAGAAGAAAATAAACAAATTCCTAGGTATTTATTTGAAACCATGGCTAAACTAATGAAAAATAAAGGTTCAAGCTCAGATGTTTCCAAACAGCACAGCAGTAATGACTTTATGAACTTTTTTACTTACAAGATTGATAATATCAGGGAAAAAATTATAACTATGCAACCGTCTACTATAGTATCGCATCAGACAGTGCAGTGTAGTCTCAATGACGAAAAATTTGTTTCATTCAATGCTATAGGAGAGGGTGAATTTTATAAACTTGTTAAATCATCTAAATCGACAACATGTATGTTAGACCCTAGAGGTTCCCGCCTTACAGGCCAAGCTTCTGTCGGTCTAGAATTCAGCACTATCTGCCCCGCTGCGCCGGCTCGGAATGCTGAGTTTTGCTTTTGCATCGCTTACTGATCAATAGAACAGCTCCATAGGTATTAAAAACCCATACTGCCACCCAGTTCAGGCTGAAAGCTTTAACCCTGGCTGCGTGGTGCACTATTAATACGGTTAGCTCCCGTGGGATGCTATTTATAGGGAATGACTCTTCTAGCCTCTCTTCCCTGACTCTCTGTGAGTCTATGGTGATTATGAACTGTATGAGTACGAGTATATGATCCCAGTATGCACGGCTTGTTACACTGTGTTCCCCATAGAGTAAGATATTACGCAGTACTAGAGATACTTTCGTAAGAGAACGTACTCGGTTACTAACGTAACCCCGGTTCTCTCTAGAGAGGGAATGAGTACTGCGTATCTTGCCGTGCTTACAAAACACGCTCTGGTTCTCTTCAGCGATGAAAACCAGTTTGTATCAGCCTGTCGAGCTATATTTATAGGTCAAGGCCACACCTATTGTGGTGGGACTTGACGAAACGGGCGCAAAGCGCCCCCATTGGATATGGCGTCACGCAGGGCCTCTCTCGATAGGCTGCTGCTGTTGCCGCAGGCCAGCCAATAGGCACGCGAGCCGTCTTGCCTATGTCTGCATGCTGCCGCAACGCGTTTTACATTGATTCAAAATTAAGGATAATTTTTGGCTTCAATATCTCGTGGAAAAGAGGTTTTCCCCATAGCGTAAGATATTACGCAGTACTTGTTCCCTCTCTAGAGAGAACCGAGGTTACGTTAGTAACAGAGTACGTTTTCCAGCAGTTGCTACTGTGTTAATAAAGTCAACTAGATAGGACAATATTAAAAATTATGTTTTGATGTATTTATTTAGATATTTATTTACATCATTCAAGAACCACTATAAAACCAAAACAATCTCTGTTACCTTAAATTATATGTTTTATCTCTGTAAAGCTGCTTTGAAACAATCTCCATTGTTAAAAGCGCTATATAAATAAGGATGAATTTACTTGATTAACGTTTTCCGCCTTTAGTTAGTTCGCTTTTTCAAAACTGATTTTCATTAGGACGCATCGTGTAAGCTGGCCATAGTGTTTGCAAGCTCCTATGTGACATTTTAAAAACGGAAGAATATCTCCAGGCTTGGTCTTTCGATCAAGCACTTGACAACAATAACTTAATGGACAATCGTCAGTTTCAAATTTTTTATGTACAGTGTATGTAAGGCCATATTTTCCATTCCTCCAGTCAGCTTTTTTTTTGGCATCGAAGACTAACCCAGCAAACACATTTACGTTGTGCCAATGTCTGTGGCACGTTGCATTTCTGGCAACGTCGCTGTCTATGTGCTCGCAACATTGTAACAACATAGAATTGTAAGACACGACCGGGGTGTAGCAATGTTGTCGCGCAACATTCAACAACTAAGAGACAACATTCTGACAATTAAATTTTTTAGTATGCTAGATATAGATATTCCCCATTTAGCATGTTATGTTTTGTGGTTAATTTTTAATTAGTCATATGTAAGATAATTATATACTTTTAAAAAATTGTTTATCCTTTTTATTATTTATGGGCCTAACAGTAAATTAATTATAATCAACACCTGCAAGTGTACACTTTAAATAGTAAAAATGACAAAGAAGGTTAGCTAATTCAACTTTATTAAGCATATGGTAATCAAAATTGTACTTCCAAAAGTCATACATTTGTGAGAAAAGAAAACATTATATAAAGGGAGTGACTAACGTTAAATAGCATGAGCAGACATGTGAAAATCTAGCAAAGAAACGAATGAGACGACAAATCAAAGGAAAAATAAACAGGTGTGTGAGCGGTTACAAAAAATGTTTTCTCCCTGTGCGTTTCCAAAAAGGAAAAAACATTATGCAACAAGTATGCGCTTAAGTCGCTGCCTGTTCAAGGAGTGCTGAAATCAATTACTCATCATTTTGGCTTCATTATGGCTTAATATTTGTCATACCTGACCAGAAGATGTTCAAATAAATGTCGAGTGGATTAGACGAAACAGCAGCGCAGACGATTTCTGCACAAACTCCTTGTGCTAAACGTTGATCTTGTTCAAAACTGAGTGCATCTGGGAAGTTGGACTTTGGATATGTCACCGGCCAGGGTGGGGATGGAGCCCAATAGCCCACCACCCGTACCAAACTACCACTCTGAGGAGCTACACAAAGGGAACACCACGAGGCCGGACACGAGATAAGTTAAATGAGTTGTCTTTTATTAAATATTAAAACGTACTTAAAATAGTACCAGCATGGAAAACTGACTCTTTCTGTTCTTCCGAGCGACCAGGGAGCTCAGTATGCTCAGCACTCAAGGTTCTTCAGACGAGTAACCCAGAGCAGTGGGAGGAGCTGGCCTGCTCCGTTTCTTCAAGACAGCAGTGAAACTCAGAATGATCAGACTACGAGGGTCTTCAGGTAACCAACTCAGAGCAGCGTGAGTGACTGGCTTTCTCTATTTCCTCGGAACAGCGGTGGAGCTCGAGGTACTCGGAATAAAAGGTACTTGCTCTACTTCTTCAGGACAATGGTGGAGTTCAGAATGATCAAACTACGAGGATCTTCAGGTAAGTAACTCAGAGCAGCGTGAGTGACTGTTTTTCTCTGTTTCTTCAATACAGCAATGGAGCTCGAAATACCTGAGGTGCGGGGTCTTTGGAACTACCAAGGAAGCTCAGGAGGTAGCGGTCTTCGAGGTCGGTGAACTCAAGGTGGCGTGAGTGACTGGTTTTCTCTGTTTCTTCAATACAGCAATGGCGCTCGAAATACCAGAGGTGCGGGGTCTTTGGAACTACCAAAGAAGCTCAGGAGGTAGCGGTCTTCGAGGTCGGTGAACTCAAGGTGGCGTGAGTGACTGGTTTTCTCTGTTTCTTCAATACAGCAATGGAGCTCGAAATACCTGAGGTGCAGGGTCTTTAGAACTATCAAGGAAGCTCAGGAGGTAGCGGTCTTCGAGGTCGGTGAACTCAAGGTGGCGTGAGTGACTGGTTTTCTCTGTTTCTTCAATACAGCAATGGCGCTCGAAATACCTGAGGTGCGGGGTCTTTGGAACTACCAAGGAAGCTCAGGAGGTGGCGGTCTTCAAGGTCGGTGAACTCAAGGCAGCGTGAGTGACTGGTTTTCTCTGTTTCTTCAATACAGCAATGGAGCTCGAAATACCTGAGGTGCAGGGTCTTTAGAACTATCAAGGAAGCTCAGGAGGTAGCGGTCTTCGAGGTCGGTGAACTCAAGGTGGCGTGAGTGACTGGTTTTCTCTGTTTCTTCAATACAGCAATGGCGCTCGAAATACCTGAGGTGCGGGGTCTTTGGAACTACCAAGGAAGCTCAGGAGGTGGCGGTCTTCAAGGTCGGTGAACTCAAGGCAGCGTGAGTGACTGGTTTTCTCTGTTTCTTCTAAACAACAATGGACACCTGCACACATCTACACAGTCAAATTGTAGAACCTCCCCACACCCCACGGGGCAGGATGATCCCAGGGAAGAGCGACAGAATATTTCAATCTTCCTCACAGTTCTGCATACATCAATCCCTCCACAATCCCACACGTGAACACTTCAATTCGTAAGCACTGCAACTCTACAAATACCCCATAGTGGATATAAGCCTTCACACCATTTGGTCTGGATCATTCCACCAGCAGCTCGTATTCAGACAGGAGGGGGGTGTAACATTCTTATGACTGCATGGAGCTTTATACGAGAAAATGAACGTGCCTTCCAATCACCAACTTCAACCACATGAAAGAGAGAAACAGCAAACAGGTACGGGCCCTCCAATATATCACAATGTCTCCATGAACACAGACGAGGTGCTTCTAAAACAATTAGGAATCATGTACTTAACTTCTTTCCAGATGATGGTCTTAACACTCACAATGACAATCTTCTTCCCAGCCAGCTCTGGTATTCTCACTCACGTGCTCCCTTCTGCCTTGTACTTCGCGTCCTACTTCTTCCTCGAACTACCTTTTAGAATCTCAAATCTCTGCTTTTATATCCCCTCTGGAAATGCGCGTCCTAATCGCCACCATAATCAACTCAGATTTAATGCAGCTGCTGCTAATTTCCCCGTTTACCTTTCTGGTCGGTCATGACAGCGAACCGGAACTGGCCTGATGTTACCCCGGAAGTGCTCCCCAATGGGAATCACGCGCTGATGTTTAGTTCCGCCTTCGTCAACCGGTGACATCTACTTTAGTTGAAAAGTTGTCGTCGAAGACAGAAGAGTGAAGTGAAGATCGGAGGAGAATGGATGTAACAGATTTCGGAGTGAATCGATGTGAATGATCTTTCTTTTGGGAAATAGTGATTCTATATCGCTTTGGTGAGTGAAAATCCAGATATTAATCGGCTTCATATAAAAGAAATGCAGAAATCTCTGAAATGATTTAGTAAGAGCTGAGTTTGAGCTATGAAGGTATATTTGGTGCAAATCAACTGAAAGCCTGTGACAGTAGAGTGTGTAGTTGTAGGGAATAGCCACACATGTGTATCAGTAAATTTAAAGTCACAGAGAGAAATGTTTTAAAAGTTGCAAACTTGTAGACTTTTTTTCTCTTCCACAAACACAACACAACAGTTACACCTTCTCAAATTCTTCATTGCAGGAGCACAAATCCTACAAATCACAAATTAAGAAACTCTTACACTCACATTTGTGCTACAGTTGCTGCAGTGAATATGGTGCAAAACGCATTCACACACCTACATCAAAAAATGTGAAGTCAGAGAGAAATTTTGCTCATCCGCAAATCAGTGTGTGAATTCATCCAATGAGAGTTGCACACTTTATATTATACACAATATTTTCTCACAAATATCTTGTATATTTTTCTAGCACAAACACAAGTACATAACTACAACTGCTTGAATCTGCTGCGACGAATCTCAAACACTGTTTTTATGGCGGTACATCAATGTCAATAAGAACCGAGCGCACAACTGATATTGGCGCCCGCAGTAAATGACTTTCGCGAGAGGATAACAGATCTACACGCAAAGACAAATTAAGTGATGTCTCAAGTCAAGTGAATTACAAGTCATTGGACAGGCATCCAATCACAACTGACTTCCGGAAAAGGGGAAGTAACCAATGACATTTGAGGTTATTAAAACAGTAAGTCCCGCCCCTCGACTGTCAAAAATAAAAAAATTTGAGCGAGCAAAAGCAGCAGACGAGAGCAGATGGAGCGTGAGAGCGTGTGGAATGATCATGCGTGCGCGACAGAGAGCGTGTGGAATGATCATGTGCGTGCACGAGAGTGTGTGGAATGATCATGCGCTCGCGAGGGCTTGAATTGTGTGCAGATGAGATGTCATGAGCGCGCGCAGGGTATGAATGAGCTCGCGAGTTCCTGTTTCCTCGCGTGTTGATCTGTTATCCTCTCGCGAAACTCATTTACCGCGAGCGCCAGCATCAGTTGTGCACTCCGTTCTTATTGACATTGATTTGCCGCCATAGTTTTTCACTTTCAATTGACAAGTTTCGCGCGCTCTCCCTTTTGCACCGTGAAATGTGGAGCAAAAGTGACTTGTGCATCTGTAGAGGCAGTGGGCGGAGCCCACATGAATATTCATGAGTTTCCCGGGAATGCTCTGGAACTGCTCATTTTAGTTCACTCAGAGGTTCACTCCTCGTTTCTCAGCAGGTTTAATGGGTTATTTAAAAAATGGTAAATATATATATACATCGCGAACTTAAACTACAATTGTGTATCGTTTTGTAAAAGTTCATAATGTTTTTATTAATTTGCATGTTTTGGGCATTCCTCAATGACTGAATTGATTGCAGGCATTCACTTTGTGTAGGCCAAGCAAAGCAAACTTCAACTCGTTATATAAATTAAACCTTGCGAAGCTTTAAAACTGTGTCTTTTACTAATTGTTATCATTTTTTGATTGCAATAAATTAAATAAACCCTCATAAATGTATCTGTGGGTTAACACTTTTTTTTACAAATATATCCTGGTGTGATTGTTCTTGTTTATTTAAATAAGCCAAATAATGTAAGACCACACACAAGCATGAATGTGTTGCTTTAATACTCAAGTACAATTTGGATTAAACAAAATTGTATGGACAAAAATGAATAAATTACATTTGGTAGGCTACAACTAGGTTACGGTAAATGAGGAAAAAACACACTTAACATTCTTTTACGGAATATAATAAGCAACCAAAATGATTTAAATGTTTGCAAACCCATAATTCAGAGAGGCGGAAGCTCCCTCGCGTCGTACAACACAAAGATCTCGCAGAGCACAGCGAGGAGCAGCCAGAATCAGTGATGGTCCTGGGCCAGCAGGGCAAGGTAAATAGACAAGACTGTTCAGGTTACCCTTGTTAATGAAATGGATGCTATGTCCTGATGTCACACACACACACACACACACACACACACACACACACACACACACACACACACACACACACACACACACACACACACACACCACAATCGAGTTCTCTTTCCCACTTGAACGAACAATAACACATAATTGTCAAAATGTCGGTTTTGTTGAGTATTCTCATAAGAGCGGTCTTAAACAAGTTAAATAATGTCTTAAATGAACATAAAGAGTTGTGAGAAAATGAGATGCGTCATGTTAGGCAGCAACAGATCTTAAAGTCACAGTAGCCGAATAAACCAGTTGCTGTGATGTCTGTTATTAATGTTAATAGAAGAAAAAAGGTATCAGAAAATTGTCGCTTTAATAAGGATTAATCTATATATAATTCATTTATGCAGGGCAGACTGCTTGATAACTTTATTCAATTTTTATATATTTCCTATCTGTTAGACAGGTAGGAAGCCCACATGTACATACAACATTTATTCTAATGGGTTATGTGAAGATTGTTTTCACTTAAATTAAAAGTTATTTTCCATAGCCTAATAAATGTTGAAATTGATTTAAAAAAAAGAGTTTTAAAAAAAGCTATTTCAAAGAAACATCAGTATCTGTATTAATATCGTTCATTCATAAAAAATGGCATTACAACAATTATTAAAAAAAATACTGTCTTTAAGTTGTTAAAGTTGTATTATTTACATTGCATTATGAGTCATGATATTCATATTCTGGCTAGTAGTAGAGCTGCAAGAGTCTAAATAGAAATAGCTACAGACCTAAATTTCAAATGCTATTAATAATTACTGTGGAGAGGGGCTATTATTATATTATTGTTGTTATTAATAGTAGTTGTTGTAGTAGTTCATTTAAAATCAAGCTTTGTGTTCTCTTCTTGATTTATCATAGATATATCCCAGTCAAGAGCCAGACAGCCACTTCTGAAGGGTTTCCCTCGGACCCTCATAGGCGATCGAGGACGGGGCTTCATTAAAGAGTGGGACAGTCCCCATAAATGGCTGGAATATTCTCAAAGTAAAGATGCTGCCTTCTGCTATTCCTGCCGGCACTTCAGTTCCCTTTCAGTCGATAACGTCAGACCTAGTCGACGGTCGACTGAATGGGGATCTCGCTAGATAGCCTATCCTCTTCGAGTACTAATGAACGAGCCAATGTAATTGGCGTGCGTGATTCGCATCACGCACTCCGCCCACGCGGCGCGGGTATAAATACGGAAGTGGATGCACGCACTAGTTGCCTTTCGCTTCGGAGCCGATCGTTTGATATCTCTGAGAGTGCTGTTGTGTACAACGAGCGAGTGTGTCGGTGTTCTTCAGGAAGACTCTCCCAGTGCTGGTGTTCTACAGCGCGAGTGCAGCAGTGATCGCGGTCATTCCCTGTCTCTCTCTGATGGTCACAACTGTTGTGTCACGTGTTTGGGCTTACAGCACGCTGAGACAGCTTTTGTGGACAGCTCATGTTTTCACTGTGGGAACATGACTGTCGCAGTGTTGAGGGTGAGACTCGCCTTCGTTAAACGCAGAGAGCGAGTCCCCATTACCATGCCCCACCCTCGGGTGCTGTGTGGGATGGGTGACCGGAGGATAGTGTTGGATGTCCCGCCCGGTAACCATTGCCTGTGGGCTCCTCACTCCTCCCTTCCACTGCAACCACTTGAGCCTCCTGTGTTGTCTGCTGGTCCATCTGTAATGGGTGGGCCAGCGGTTTCACTCGGGGCTCCCCTGGAGGACAGGACGCCGATTGCAGCATCGGAGGATGAGCTGACTTCTAGAGATGATGACTCGGCTGCATTGTCTCCCTCCGGGAGTTCAATGTTGCCCGAGCCGGATCCAGAATTATCAGCTATGCTGAAACGGGCCGCCGAGGCTGCCGGGCTCGAGTGGAACCTCCACCGTGTCCCGTTCAGTCTCGGTTGGAATCTGGAGTTTGGTATCTTGGGGCGGGCCGCGCTGGTTCTCAGCTCGCCGCCCCAGTGCCTTTCTTTCCCGAAATGCCTGGAAAGCTTATCAGGTGGTGAACAGCATCTTTCTCTGCCAGAAACTGCCTGAATAGCTTTTCCCCCTCATCACCCTTGATGGAGGAACGGTGAAGGGTTGCGCGGTGTCCCTCCATTGGAGCGGTCTGTCGACACAGGTGCACCTGTGTCCAGCGGCCGCTGCCTTTTGGGGGGATCCTCGTCTCCCCCCTAAGGCCTGTGAGTTTTTGTCCGTTCCGACGGGCAGAGCTTACAAAGCCTGTGGGCAAGCCGCTTCCTCTTGCGTGCCATGGCGTTGCTGCAGGCTAGGGCACCCATGGCATGCACGAGGGGAATCCAGACCGTGCGCTCATAGGTGAGCACCGCACTGCATCCGACCTCACCCTCCGGGGCATGAGTGTCGTAGCGTGTGTGATCGGTCTGGCGATGTCCACCTTGGTGGTCCAGTAGCGCCTTCGTTGGCTCAGTCTGGTTGGTATGGCGGATGCGGACAAGGTTCGGTTCCTGGTCTCCCCAATTTCCCAGGTTGGGCTGGTCGGCGACGCGGTGCAGAACTGCATCCAACAGTTCTCTGCCGCTCAAGCGCAGACGGGGGTCATCCGGCACATCCTGCCCCGGTGGCCAGCTGCTGCCTCCACCTGCCGCCGGTGGCAGCTCCTCCGCCTGCTCGTCGCCGTGGGCGTTCCCCGGCCACCGCTCCTGCTGGCCCTCCGCAGCAGCCTCCACCCAGGATTATTTACATTGAATTATGAGTCATGATATTCATATTCTGGCTAGTAGTAGAGCTGCAAGAGTCTAAATAGAAATAGCTACAGACCTAAATTTCAAATGCTATTAATAATTACTGTGGAGAGGGGCTATTATTATATTATTGTTGTTATTAATAGTAGTTGTTGTAGTAGTTCATTTAAAATCAAGCTTTGTGTTCTCTTCTTGATTTATCATAGATATATCCCAGTCAAGAGCCAGACAGCCACTTCTGAAGGGTTTCCCTCGGACCCTCATAGGCGATCGAGGACGGGGCTTCATTAAAGAGTGGGACAGTCCCCATAAATGGCTGGAATATTCTCAAAGTAAAGATGCTGCCTTCTGCTATTCCTGCCGGCACTTCAGTTCCCTTTCAGTCGATAACGTCAGACCTAGTCGACGGTCGACTGAATGGGGATCTCGCTAGATAGCCTATCCTCTTCGAGTACTAATGAACGAGCCAATGTAATTGGCGTGCGTGATTCGCATCACGCACTCCGCCCACGCGGCGCGGGTATAAATACGGAAGTGGATGCACGCACTAGTTGCCTTTCGCTTCGGAGCCGATCGTTTGATGTCTCTGAGAGTGCTGTTGTGTACAACGAGCGAGTGTGTCGGTGTTCTTCAGGAAGACTCTCCCAGTGCTGGTGTTCTACAGCGCGAGTGCAGCAGTGATCGCGAGCTTTGAGCTCTCAACTGCTGTTTTAACAGCAACAAATTTCTAAATGTTTGTGTGTGTTGATGGCTGGTTAGAGGGCGGAAAAGTGAGTTCTTCACTGTTTCAGTTCTCTGTTCAGTGTTGCTGCGGTCATTCGCCTGTGTGCTCCGGCACTGGTGACGGTCCTATTTTCTGAAAGAGCAACACGGGTGCGTTTGCGTCTTTTTCAAGATATCATTCCGCCCGTGCGTTTCTGGGTGCGGTCGTTCCCTGTCTCTCTCTGATGGTCACAACTGTTGTGTCACGTGTTTGGGCTTACAGCACGCTGAGACAGCTTTTGTGGACAGCTCATGTTTTCACTGTGGGAACATGACTGTCGCAGTGTTGAGGGCGAGACTCGCCTTCGTTAAACGCGGAGAGCGAGTCCCCATTACCATGCCCCACCCTCGGGTGCTGTGTGGGATGGGTGACCGGAGGATAGTGTTGGATGTCCCGCCCGGTAACCATTGCCTGTGGGCTTCTCACTCCTCCCTTCCACTGCAACCACTTGAGCCTCCTGTGTTGTCTGCTGGTCCATCTGTAATGGGTGGGCCAGCGGTTTCACTCGGGGCTCCCCTGGAGGACAGGACACCGATTGCAGCATTGGAGGGTGAGCTGACTTCTAGAGATGATGACTCGGCTGCATTGTCTCCCTCCGGGAGTTCAATGTTGCCCGAGCCGGATCCAGAATTATCAGCTATGCTGAAACGGGCCGCCGAGGCTGCCGGGCTCGAGTGGAACCTCCACCGTGTCCCGTTCAGTCTCGGTTGGAATCTGGAGTTTGGTATCTTGGGGCGGGCCGCGCTGGTTCTCAGCTCGCCGCCCCAGTGCCTTTCTTTCCCGAAATGCATGGAAAGCTTATCAGGTGGTGAACAGCATCTTTCTCTGCCAGAAACTGCCTGAATAGCTTTTCCCCCTCATTACCCTTGATGGAGGAACGGTGAAGGGTTGCGACCTGTCCCTCCATTGGAGCGGTCTGTCGACACAGGTGCACCTGTGTCCAGCGGCCGCTGCCTTTCTGGGGGATCCTCGTCTCCCCCCTAAGGCCTGTGAGTTTTTGTCCGTTCCGACGGGCAGAGCTTACAAAGCCTGTGAGCAAGCCGCTTCCTCTTGTGTGCCATGGCGTTGCTGCAGGCTAGGGCACCCATGGCATGCACGAGGGGAATCCAGACCGTGCGCTCATAGGTGAGCACCGCACTGCATCCCACCTCACCCTCCGGGGCATGAGTGTCGTAGCGTGTGTGATCGGTCTGGCGATGTCCACCTTGGTGCTCCAGTAGCGCCTTCGTTTGCTCAGCCTGGTAGGTATGGCGGATGCGGACAAGGTTCGGTTCCTGGTCTCCCCAATTTCCCAGGTTGGGCTGGTCGGCAACCCGGTGGAGAACTGCATCCAACAGTTCTCTGCTGCTCAAGCGCAGACGGAGGTCATCCGGCACATCCTGCCCCGGTGGCCAGCTGCTGCCTCCACCCGCCGCCGGTGGCAGCTCCTCTGCCTGCTCGTTGCCGTGGGCGTTCCCCGGCCGCCGCTCCTGCTGGCCCTCCGCAGCAGCCTCCACCAAGGCCTCAGCATGGAGCCGGCCGCAGTAGAGACGCCCAGCCCACTCCAGGCGCTGCCAAGCCAGGTGGCAAGCGACAGCGGAAGCTTTCCGGAGCGGGCCGCCTAGGAATGGATGAGATGCTCTTGGAGTGGCACGATCACTCCCTCCCCCCGGGTGAGGGCCGGGTGGAGCCTTTGTTTGTGTGTGTATCTGTTCCGCCGCTGGCTCCCTAAAAAAAAAAAAAGAAAAGCGGAGCAAGCGGTACCCACACTTCAAAGAGAGAGCAATTTCATCTGTTCCTGGGTCCCAAGAGGGCCAGTCTGGTGGGTGTGACCCTGTATAGCCTTACACCCCTCAGCTCCCCCTTGGTCGCCAGCAGGCAGCTTGGTGCGTTCGAGGACCCGGTCATCCGCCTTCTCACGCGCCACCTGCCGCTAGTGGAGACAGGTAAGTGTTGCACAGCACACTAACACCACTCTCTCTGCTTTGCTGCCCCACCTCAGGCTCGGCTACCCCGCTCAAGTCTGTGATAATCATCACATTAGGTGTTGAGCAGACGTGCTCCTGAAAATTCAGTGATATTCATCACACCGAGTGTTGAGCAGTGCTTCTGACTTGTGCGTGCTTATCTTATCCTGCTGGCGAAGGATTTGATATAGCCGCTCCTCCAGCCGGTACGAAGGCCAGTTGTAAACTCGTTCTTTGTGCTACTACGTGGTGGGTCGTGACCATCTTGGCCCATCTTGGCTCCGACCTGAAAGACATGTGCTTAAAAACAGATCTCTACCTTCCGCACCGCAGGCCATCCTGTGGGTTGCGTGTAAGGGTGGAGTATCAGTACAGTGTCCTTCCCTTCGAGTGCTCCAGAGCCCGTTGGGTCTTCAGGTCAACTGGAAGAGAGTAATCTCGCCCACGGGCTGAGTATCTCTTTTTCAGTTTTGGAGATGGACTCGGTCTAACACGTCTCTCCAATGAGAATGTGTTCAGCTGGTGTTTGAAGTGAGAAAGGGTCCCACTGAAAGAACATTCAGAGGCTCCTGGGGTATATGGTAGTTGCAGCCATTGGCTTCCTCCATATGTGACAGCTTCAGCGCTAGCTTCACGATCGAGTCCCGAGGTGACCGTGGCAGAGCAGCTCACACTGTGTGACTATAGTGCATCCTGGTCTGCTGCCAAACCCTCTTCAACAGAGGGGCCATGTACAAAGGGCATGTTTTAACGGGGGCCTGGGCGACCCTCGACTACACGGGCATTCGTGCCTAGAGTTGTTAGACATTGCGACCATTGCACAAGCTTCCCTTGCATGTCACAACTCACCCGTCACCTCCTCCTTGGAGTCAGAAGCTTCTGAGGACGCTTTGTTCCACTCTTCCCGCTCTACTCAATCGTACCGCCATCGAGACTCACGACAGTTATAGCCAGGGCAAGTGGAGACTCCATCCCCTGGGTCCAGCTGGGTCATGACCATTCCGGGGCCGCTCAGTTGCCCCTCCGGTTTCGTCTTCCTGCCAGTGTTTGTACAAACCGAGCGGACTACCCTTGGACAAACACTGGCTCTCAACTGCCCCAGGGGCCCGCAGAAATGCGTTTAACCCCAGTGAGCCTTCTAAAAGCGATTGCGACTCATGGTCGCCTTGCGCCTGCTCAAGTCAGTGAATTCATCACACTTCATGTTGAGCAGAAATGCTCCTGAAACTCAGTGAAGTTCATCGCACTCAGGTGTTGAGCAGCAATGCTCCTGTAGCTCACTGAGTTCATCACAGTCAGGTGTTGAGCAGAAATGCTCCTGTAGCTCAGTGAATTCATCACACGCAGTGCTGAGCAGAAATGCTCCTGGTGCTCAGTGAAGTTCTTCGCACTCAAGTGTTGAGCAGAAATGCTCCTGAAGCTCAGTGAGTTTATCACACTCAGGTGTTGAGCAGGAATGCTCCTGAAGCTCAGTGAACTTATCACACTCAATTGCTGAGCAGAAAATGCTCCTGAAGCCCAGTGATCTTCACATGTTGTGTTGAGCAATGCTCCTGTCTTTTTGCTCCCGTCGCTTGCACCGACGTGCAAGTCAGGAGAGGAACAGGTCTTCATAGTTGCCCCTTATTGGCCCAACTAGACCTGGTTCCCATCGACAGCCTTCCTGACTTCCCCTGAAAACTCTTTCAGGGACGGGGCACGATGACACCCACGTTCTTCCCCCGGAGATTCCGGGCGGTCTTAAATCTGAACGCGGAGGTTCAGGTGGCTATCACAGGGACATGTGATAGTTACCATCACTTCTGCGAGCACCCCCTAGAAATGGGTAGCGTGCTTACACCTTTAGAAGTGGAACCTAGTCGTTGAGTGCGTCTTCTCTCCAGAGGAGATCCTGACAGCTTTCGATCACTTCAGTGCTCTCTTTCCTGCAAAATGGGTTGGAGTAGGCTGTTTTCCTTCACCCTCAAAATGATGTTGCCTCGGTGTTTAAACGACGCTCATCGTGTTGCAGAAGTGTGCAGAAGCACGTTCTGATCGTCAGGTTCCTGAGGAGCAAGGTTTTGTAAATCCTTGCGTCCCTCTTTATCCTCTTGGGCCTTGTCCCTGGTGCGACTGCACTGCAGAGACCGCCCCTGAGCCACTGCAGGCAGTGAGTTAAAAATTCTGTTATATCAGTTCTCCTGCTCGCGTGGTCTCTACCAGAGGGTAGGGACTTGCACGCTTTCGGTCAACGTATTGTGCATGGTGTCTGGGCCGGCTAACTCTCACAAGCTGAGAACCCGGCTCGGATTGTGCCCAAGGTTCCTACCTCTCCCGTAATAGGAGCAGGTGGTGAGCGCTGCAAGCGCTGCCCTGGAGGAGGCAGATCCAGCCCTGGCTTCTCTGTCCGTTCGCTTGGACGTGTACAGAATGCAAGCTATAGACCTCAGACCAGCTCTACACATATCTGTTGGAACTCAGCAGAGAGGGAAGGCTGTTTCCATGCAAAGTTGCAGTTAGTGCTTGCCTTCATTTCGGTAAAAATCTGAGATGCAACTTGTCCACTTAGGTGTTGAACTCCTCTATGATGAGTGTAAAGTGCTCCGCCTGGGCGTTGACGATATGCTTTGCTAAACAGATTCTAGAGTTGGGGGCTGGACGACACCTAGTTGAACCGCTGCTTCCCGTGGGCTCCCTTCTCATGAAGCCAGTTTCACCGTGAGCCCGGTTCAAGTGTCGGCTTGCTGCGCCATTCCCCTCCTATGGACTGGATACGTGCGCCTTTCTACTCCAGTTGAGTTCCCTTAAAATTGAACCCTGTTGAGTTCCTCCACACCCCTCCGTCGTCGGACGTGCGGAACGTCTGGTGTTAGGCCTACCACTCGTAAGCAGTGTGGAACCTGTGTTAGGCTGGGTCCATATGTTGCGGTCCCTACGGCGACCCCATATGTGTATTCTTCCACGATACGGCTCCCTGCGGCGAGCCCGTGTCTTCCCTCGGCAGAGTCTCTCTGCCGTCACTGTCCGGTGTGTCTCCCCTCGTCTTAGGCTGGAGCCACCCCAGTGACATTCCATATGTTAGACGTCCCCGGTTTCCGCTCAATTCATATGTGTATTCTCCACGTTACCTCCCTCTGGGTTGGATCTGGCTTCCGCAGTGTCCCTTCCTTCCAATGTACGGGGAACGGTTTCCCAGTGGTCCTGTTGGAACAGCAGTGACTTCCCTGGCCTAAGCCCTGTCCTTCCCCGCCTTAAATTTGCGGGGGCATCAGGAGGCTTTGGTTTAGGCACTGGAAGGTGGCAGCGTTAGTGGCGTTTTCAAAGGTTATCCCCATTCAGTCGACCGTCGACTACGTCTGACGTTATTGACTGAAAGGGAACGGTCTGGTTGCGTATGGGAACGGAGTACGTAGTCCCCTTGCAACTACCGCTGGACCACCGCTGACCCCGGGTTACTCTCGGCTCCTCAGCGAAAAGCAACTAGTGCGTGCATCCACTTCCGTATTTATACCCGCGCCGCGGGGGCGGAGTGTGTGATGCGAATCACGCACGCCAATTACATTGGCTCGTTCAATAGTACTCGAAGAGGATAGGCTCTCTAGCGAGATCCCCATTCAGTCGACCATCGACTACGTCCTCCGTTCCCTCCTTCAGGGAACGGTGGGTCGCATACGCAATCAGGACGTTCCCCTTCTTCATGTGATTCAGCATTTACATCTGAAGGATTCAGGCACTGGAAGAAAGCAACCTTTAGCCATGGAGGATTTGCCAGCCTTGCAAAATTATAATCACATACCAATGCTATGATAGCCTGGAAAGACTATGTAAAATTGGCATAAAGCAAATGTTCTCTCTCTGCCTCTTTAAGTGCAGAATATGAAAAACTAGTGAAGGAAAAATAGAGAGTACATTAAAACAATTGTGGAAACCCTGCTTCTCACAGCAATGCAAAATATAGAGCAAATAATGAATTATGGAGTTACTTGCTAAGCATGATAACATAGTCAAAAAGAAAATGACTAGTCAAAGAAAGAATCTGTCTGACATTTCACAGTCCTCACAGCTGAATTTGGGCATAGCTGTTACCCTTGTTGATTCGCTTGTCGACACATTGAATGGATATCGAGAGGACTCTGTCTTCAATGAAATTTGGGACAACACAATGACTCTCGCCGAGCAATGCAGTGTCAATGTTGTATCTTCAGGACGTTACGATCTGTTACAGCCTGAGCCTTATGTTAATGTGTGTGTATTACTTTGGCTGATCTGGTTCTCTCTCTCTGGGAATAGGCTCCGCCCCTGCACACCTGCAGCCTGTTTAGTGATGTTCTGGGCTGGATATATAATGTGAGAGCGGAAGGAGAAGAGGGCGGAGGTTGACCAACTACGATTGCTTTCCATAGCGGCGTGATTGTCTCGATCACTGTTTTAGCTCTGTTAAGAGCTTGGGGTGCACTGGAGGAGAGGGGCATGAGTGGTCAAATGGGAGAGCCCTGTGCGCGTCAGGATGTTTCCGCCAGCCGCTGATAAGCTGTGTTTCTATGTTGTTTGTTTCCGTGTTTTGTGGGTCTATGGTTGTTAATCTCTGTCAATATTATCTGTTGTCTTCTGACACGTGAGTCGTGTTCTAAGAATAAACTGTTAAAACGTTTATATCTTGCATTTCGTGTCTTTATGTTGCTTACCCCCTCCTTTAACGAGCACTTCAATAGTGGGGTTCGTAACATAAATGGGGGCTCGTCCGGGATGCCTTGTAAATATTGTGTCCTGAGAGTACAGCTGGAAGTAATTTGTGACTTGATTTGCTTCACGTGGGTCAGTTTCGTCCTACGCATTTTCCCGGTTAGTTAGAGTGAGCCAACGGGACTGTGCTTAGCGCCAGTTCTGGCTACGGTTCACTATTTGTTGCTTTTCTTTATTATTTTAGTTAGTTGTTTTTGGAGGTAGCCCGGGGGAGAGTTAAACCTCTTAATCGGTACCCTCTGAAGACTAGCTAGAACGTAGTTAGTTTTCTGGTTAGGTAGGTAGGTCCGGGGTTGCGTATGAATTTTTCCTTATTTACTCAGCTTTAAAACAATCTAAAAAAATGACAACTTTTGATTTGAACAGATTTATATATCAACCTAGTGTTGAGGGGTTAGAGGCATGTCGGAAAAATGATTTGTTTTTGATAGCTCAACACTATGAGATTTCAGTTTCTAAAACACAGCTTAAGGAGGAAATAAAAAGTCGTGTACTTGCCCTTTTGACTGATAAAGGTGTATTTTCTTCTGTTTCTTTGCAAGTATCAGGTCCAGTGACAAGTGCTGCAGGACGTTCACCATCGCGAGTGCGGGCGGTCGGTGATCAGGCTACTCCAGGAGTTGTAGCTGGTGAGGTAGGACCACCTTTTTCAATTCCTAGATTTGAACCGATTTCGCTTTCTACTGAGGCGTCACCTGATTTTCGTTCAGATTTTCGTTTAAAGATTCGGCTAGCTCGCTTACAATTGGAGACTCAAGATCGTGCTCAGGCAAGGCAGGAGGATTTAAAACGTCCGATTGAAATGTATTGTATCGATGCTTATACAAAAGTGCGACTACGGGAGTTGGAGATGCAGGCCGTTCCAGACGTACAAACGACAATCCAAACGACAATTAGTTCGAATGATAGTTCGGAGACAGCTCCTGGTCTGCCAAATTTGAGTGTTTCTGATCATTCTGTTTCGACTTGTGCTGAATCCGAGTCTGTAGTTGTGTCATCTACACATTTTGACGTGGCTAAAAATATTGCTATAGTTCCAGCTTTTCGTGAAAGGGAAGTTGAGGCATATTTTCAAGCATTTGAACGAATTGCGAGTGTTTTAAAATGGCCAACTGAACTATGGGCATTGATGTTACAGTGTAAACTAGTCGGTAAGGCGCAAGAAGTGTGTGCATCTCTTTCATTGGAAGAAAGTGTTCAGTATGATGCTGTGAAAATTGCGATTCTTCGAGCGTATGAACTGGTTCCTGAGCATTATAGACAGCGGTTTCGAACTACGAAAAAACCTGTGTCTCAAACCTATGTCGAGTTTGCTCGTGAGAAAGGCATATTGTTTGATCGATGGATTAAAGCGTGTAAAGTGACGGATTATGATTCTTTGCGTGAGCTGATGCTGATTGAAGAGTTTAAGAACTGTGTTCCAGAGCGTACTGCTCTGTATTTAAACGAACAAAAAGTTAGTGCAGTGCAGCAGGCTGCGGTGTTAGCAGACGAGTATGCTTTAATGCACAAAACAGTGTTTTTGAAACCTTCAAGTGATTCTGGAGGTCCCGTACAAAAAGAGAATGTGAATGTCTCAGATTTTAAAAACAAATGGGTTCCTACTAGTTCAAAAACTCGCAGAGAATGTAGTTATTGTCATAAAATGGGACAAACAATTACTGAGTGTCGTGGTCTTAAACGAAAGCAAGAGCGACACGAGTCCTCTTTTCAGCCACGAGGTTCTGTTTTGGTCAAAACTCTGTCTTCGCCTCTCTCTTTTTCTCCAATAGCGCCTGATGTCTGTTTTCAACCTTTCGTGTTCGACGGATTTGTGTCTATGAATGAGGGTGACGAAAGTCGAAAACCAGTACGGATTTTGCGTGACACCGGAGGATCTCAATCCTTTATTTTATCAGACACTTTAGTTTTTTGCAGAGATTCTGCATGTAACACCAGCACAATTGTGCAAGACATCGAGATGGCGTTTGTAACCGTTCCTCTTCATCGCGTATGGGTTACGTCTGATTTGGCATCGGGGTGTTTTGAAGTAGCAGTTTGTCCTTCTCTACCAGTGAAAGGCATTGATTTTATAATGGGTAACGACATTGCTGGTGGTAAGGTAATGCCGGTCGTGCAGGTGACTGATGACCCACAGACTGATTTGCACTCTGATGTACTGGATAAAAGTTTTCAAGGTGTGTTTTCAGCTAGTGCTGTTAATACACGAGCACAAGTAAAACGTGATATTCAAGAAAGTAACCTCAGTGATTCTGTTTTCTCCAAAATCTTGGGAGACCATAGTTTTCCGGAGTCTTTGAATGCGGCGGAAATGACAGCGAGTTCTCCTGTTTGTTTTGATCTTTTGGCAGATGTGTCTATTTCGCGAGAGACTTTAATTGATGCTCAGAAAAATGACCCGACGTTAGATAAATGTCGTGTGACTGCTGAGAATAGTTTGTCGTCCTTGCATAACCAACAGTTCTACTGGAACGAAGATGTGTTGATGCGTAGGTGGAGTAGAACTCTAAATGTTGAGCAGCTAGATGATTGGAATGAGGTTCAGCAGATTGTGGTGCCCTTGAAATTCCGACCACATGTTTTGAGTTTAGCCCATGACCATCCTTTGTCTGGACACCTTGGGATAAATAAGACTTATGACCGGGTACTCCAAAACATTTTTCTGGCCAGGGTTAAAAACTGATGTCTCAAAGCATTGTAGAAAATGCCTCATCTGTCAGGTGGGTGGAAAACCTAACCAGATTCTGACGCCTGCTCCTCTTTTTCCGATACCTGCAGTAGGTGAACTGTTTGAACGTGTTATCGTGGATTGTGTGGGTCCACTTCCTCGCACGAGATCTGGTTGTCAGTATTTACTGACGATAATGTGCGTAGCTACTCGGTATCCAGAAGCCATTCCGTTAAGGAGTATAACTGCTAAAATGGTGACAAAAGCTCTTACGAAATTCTTTACGACTTTCGGTTTACCGAAAACGGTCCAAACAGACCAAGGATCTAACTTTTTATCTCGCTTGTTTCGAAATTCGTTAAAGGCTCTCAGAGTTTCTCATGTAGTGTCAAGTGCTTATCATCCCCAATCTCAAGGAGCTTTGGAGCGCTGGCATCAGACATTAAAATCTGCACTGCGCAAGTACTGTGTTGAGACCAGGAATGAGTGGGATGAGGGAGTTCCATTAGTTTTATTCGCGGTGCGTGAGGCGAGACAGGATTCGCTTGGATTTAGCCCTTCAGAGTTGGTGTTTGGCCATAATGTTCGGGGACCTTTAAAAATGCTGAAGGAAGAATTTCTCTGTGCAGGTCCTTCTGAGAAGACCAACGTTCTTGATTTTGTCTCTCGCACTCGTGAACGTTTACGAAATGCTTGTAGTGTAGCAAAAGAAGCTCTTTTTCGTTCGCAGGAGAAAATGAAACACCATTTTGATAAGAAGGCAGTTGTGCGCAATTTTCTACCAGGGGAAAATTTTTTAGTGTTGATTCCTGTCCCTGGAGCTGCTCTTTCTGCGCGTTTTCAGGTCCTTATCCTGTTAAAAATAAGGTGGGTGACACAGACTACATAATCCATACTCCAGAACGGAGGCGAAAAACTCGTCTATGTCATGTGAACATGCTGAAGCCATATTTATGTCATGATCAAAAAGGCGAGATTGTTAATGTTCCTGAACCAGTTGTGGAGATACAAGAGCGAGTTTCGTTGCTTACTTATACGTTGCCTATCGATGATGTGGATGATGGATTAAAAGTCTCTATGGAAGTCTTAAATTGTGGTTGTTTGAAAAATGCTGAGGTCCTGTCAACACTTTCCTCTCAACTGTCTTATTAGTCTAGCGAACAGCGGAAGGACAAAACGAAATTGTTAGACAGTTTCCCAAACCTTTTCAGTCATGTCCCTCCTGGTACTTCTGTCATTCAACATGACATTGATGTCGGTAGTGCACTACCCATAAAGCGGCATGCATATCGTTGCCCGGTGAGTAAGAGAGAAGCCATGAAACTTGAGGTGAAGTATCTACTGGAAAACAGTTTTGCTGTCCCGAGTGGTAGCTCGCCATGTATTTTAGTACCAAAAGCTGATGGATCTTCTCGGTTCTGCACTGATTTTAGAAAAGTTAATTCTGTTACTGTACCTGACGCTTTTCCTCTACCACGTATTGACGATTGTATTGACACCCTGGGGCGGCGAAATATATTACGAAGTTAGATCTGCTAAAAGGTTACTGGCAGGTGCCTCTAACTGAGCGTGCCTCTGAGATTTCTGCGTTTGTAACACCTGATTATTTTCTTCAATGTACGTGTATGGCGTTTGGCCTGCAAAACGCACTCAGCGACGTTTCAAAGGTTGATGTCCATGATTTTGGGCGATGTTTCGAACTGTAATGTCTATTTGGATGATTTAGTCATTTACTCGTCTACATGGGCTGAACATCTGTCGACGCTGTATGATGTGTTTTGCCGTTTAGCTGCTGCGTCCTTAACATTAAATTTGAAAAAATGTGAATTCGCTAAAGCGTCCGTCACATACCTGGGAAAGCAGGTAGGGAACGGTCATGTACGGCCATTAGAGGGAAAAGTGTCTGTTGTACTGGAATATCCAGTACCTACTACAAGGCGAGAGCTGTGTAGATTTCTTGGAATGGTAGGGTACTACCGGTGTTTTTGTCGAGTGTACTTTTTCGAGTGTAGTAGCTCCCTTAACTCGATTGTGCAGTCCTAAAGTTGATTTTGATTGGACTAATGAGTGCCAACAGGCCTTTTTGTCTGCAAAGTCTCTTTTATGCAGTGCTCCGGTGTTGTCTGCCCCGGACCTGTTCTCTCCATTCCAACTGGAGGTAGATGCCAGTGCTGTGGGAGCAGGAGCTGTCCTTCTACAGGACGGTGCTGACGGAATACCTCATCCCGTGTCATACTTCTCTGCTAAGTTTAATCGTCATCAGTTTAATTACTCTACAATTGAGAAGGAAACGTTAGCTCTTTTGCTGGCACTACAACATTTTGATGTTTACGTGGGGGCCAGTATGTTTCCTGTTATTGTTTATACGGACCATAATCCGTTAATCTTCTTGAGTAAAATGTACAATCATAATCAACGTCTGATGCGGTGGGCATTAATGGTGCAACCATATAACTTAGAGATCCATTATAAAAAAGGATCTGAGAATGTAGTGGCTGACGCGTTGTCGCGGGCTTAGGTTTGGGTAACTCAGATCTTCTGTTGATAGCATTCAGAAACAGGTTTTCACTTTATTTTTTCTCAGTAGGAGAAGGGGAAGAGCGGAAAAAACTGTTTCTGTCTTCAGGGGGGAAGTGTTACGGCCTGAGCCTTATGTTAATGTGTGAGTATTACTTTGGCTGATCTGGTTCTCTCTCTCTGGGAATAGGCTCCGCCCCTGCACACCTGCAGCCTGTTTAGTGATGTTCTGGCCAGGATATATAATGTGAGAGCGGAAGGAGAAAAGGGCGGAGGTTGACCAACTACGATTGCTTTCCATAGCGGGGTGATCGTCTCGATCACTGTTTTAGCTCTGTTAAGAGCTTGGCGTGCACTGGATGAGAAGGGCATGAGTGGACGAACGGGAGAGCCCTGTGCGCGTCAGGATGTTTCCGCCAGCCGCTGATAAGCTGTGTTTCTATGTTGTTTGTTTCCTTGTTTTGTGGGTCTATGGTTGTTAATCTCTGTCAATATTATCTGTTGTCTTCTGACACGTGAGTCGTGTTCTAAGAATAAACTGTTAAAACGTTTATATCTTGCAATTCGTGTCTTTATGTTGCTTATGTTGCCCCCTCCTTTAACGAGCACTTCAATAGTGGGGTTCGTAACAGTGCAGAATATGAAAAACTAGTAAAGGAAAATAGAGAGTACATTAAAACAATTGTGGAAACCCTGCTTCTCACAGCAATGCAAAATATAGAGCAAATAATGAATTATGGAGTTACTTGCTAAGCATGATAACATAGTCAAAAAGAAAATGACTAGTCAAAGAAAGAATCTGTCTGACATTTCACAGTCCTCACAGCTGAATTCGGGCATAGCTGTTACCCTTGTTGATTCGCTTGTCGACACATTGAATGGATATCGAGAGGACTCTGTCTTCAATGAAATTTGGGTGAACACAATGACTCTCGCCGAGCAATGCAGTGTCAATGTTGTATCTTCAGGACGTCAGGTAACACCAAGCTCTAGGCTTGAAGCGTATTACATTTCCACACCAATATCTCAGAGACAGGTCAGCACAGATAAGGAATCATTTAGGACAGGCTTCTTCATTCCAGTTGTTGATGTACTTCTCTCTGAGATTAGGAGAAGGTTTTCTGAAGCGAATTGTGTCATAATGGAAGGGATACAGGCCTTGAATCCTGGAAGTCCCACGTTTTGTGAGAAAATTTGTTTCCATTTGCCTCACAATACAACTGTAGCACTGAGGATCTAGAATATGAAATTCCTCAACTTAAATGAGTTCTTGAAAGGAAGCAAACCAGCGGTGAGGAAGTGCCATCCAATTTAGTAGACCTCACAGTCTTCCTTGAGCCGTACAGGGAGATTTTCCATGAGATATTTAAACTTTGCATTAAATTAATTGCTCTTGCATTACCAGTTTTTCTGTGCTAAAGTTGATCAAGACTGTCTTGAGAAATACAGTGAGACATAAATCTTGGCAAGGGCCATAAATCTGGATGATTTTGTGGATGAAGAATAAAGCTGTATTGATAAGATTGTGGCTTAATAAAACAGAGATATGAATTGGTTGACAGCGAAGCGCCCTTGAATTCTTATGAAGCAAATTATGGCCAGTATGGAAATACTTTGGATGTAGAAAAAAAGTGTGGTTGTCCTCGAGGATAGATATCCAATTTGCAAAAAATGTGAACACAAAGTGGCTGCAAAAGGAGGATACATAGGACACCATCCCTTCTGCAGATAAAGGTATGTCCCGATTATAAGTAAGGCCGAATGATTTACGTGATGCAGAGGGAATCCCGGAATCCAGTCATGAAAATGGAATTCACCTAACGCAGAAGATGTCACGTAAAACACGCAAAATGATGGATGGATGAATACATGGAAAGTAGAACTGTGCAATAAATCCAATTGCGACATGGTCTGTGAATATTTAAGCGCAAAAATACTGCTATGTAAATATATAACCTGCTTGTTCTCTGTTTCTTTGAATCGGTGTGAATGAGCAGCTCCGCTGCTACATACTCAAGTACGCGTGGTGTTTTCAGCGTCTCACAAACAATTTGAGTACATGATGAATACATGAACATTTCCAGAGCTGCTCTGAGAGAACGCCTAATGAGCATTTTCATCATCATTATTTGAGAAAAACCATTGTCAAATAGGCTTACACTTTGAAACAGGTCTTCACTAAAACCCGTCAAAACTAGGAGAAATTATAACAGAAATATATTACTATTGTAGGCATACAATAGAACGTACTTCTCAAAATAATAATAATAACAACAACAATAATTATGCAATTTATTTAAACATTAATTAAGGCATATATTTTTTGTCCATGGTTTAATTTAGTAAATCTGTTTTTTGCAGCTCTTCCTCAAAAAATAAAAGGACACAAATTTAAATTTTCATTTGATTGCCACCGTTTTTGATAGTATATTTGGATTAAATCATAAAAAGAAACATTAATTTTCTGAATAAAATAGATTTCATAGGACTATATTATTCTTAAAAAAAGTATTAAATTATTAATGTTAAAAATGAGTTGTTAATCTAATTCATTATCAATTATTGAATTTAATTGATTAGAGATGTTCTATTGAAATTTTAATAAACAAAACAAACAAATGGTTTCAAGTTTGTTATAATAAAAGCATTTGTTCAACCCCACAAAAAACTGTTTTCTTTAATTTAACTGTCATTTTAACTGATGAATATAATAATAACCATAATTTAATAATACCGTTTATTTAATAATTGATTAATACTGTAAACCGTGATATTTTCGGAGACGTTATCATACTGTAAAAATATCATACCATTACAACCCTACATGGGAGAGTCCCCCACCCCACCCCGCTGTTAAAAAAGTAACTCAGTAACTTTTACTTGTACTTAAGTAAAATTTCATTTGAGTAGTAGTACTTTTACTTGAGTAGAATATTGTATTACTCTTTCCACCTCTGCGAATAGATGTGTACATACACATACTACCTCTATCAATCTGGTTAAGAAATGGATGTTTGATCGGACCCCATCATAATTGGGTTTAAAATAAAAAGGTGTCATGTAAAGGGGGCTATTCTGTAAAAAAAAAAAAAAAAAAAAACCTTTGGCATTAAAAAGCCATTTTGCCTGTGACGTGCATAGCTGTAAGTGGCTATACTTTAACACCATGTTGGAGCAAATCTTGTCATATCACTTTTGAGTGATTGTACGATGTAATTATTCCTAAACGATCTTGATGCGTTACTTAAATGATAATCAATGTGAAGCTATCCCTAACTCAGTATCAAACAAAGTGTCTGGCACAGGGAGAGTCAGTGTGCGAGCTATGTGCCACAGGTCCCTGAGGAAAAAGGAGAGACCTCCCAACTTGAGAGTAGGATATAGTTCACATCACATTTTACTGCACTGGCTAGGATTAATGTTTATGTGTGTGTAGTAACTTTTTCTTCTGTTTTCTTCCTAGATTGTCCTCGAATACTCGTCCCGAGTTCAGCTGTATGAGACGATGTGCTCGTGTGCTGCTGGCAAGACACTTTGCAACCATACCGTGGCTCTCCTTTTTCAGACGGTGACCTACTCTCAGTTCCGCCTCCTTACTGTACCCCCAGTCCCAGCTGCACCGAGACAGAGCAACGCTGGCACAAGCCAAGGACTGTGGTATTTTTCAGAGCATTATTATTATCAGTAGCCACATGTGCCATGTTTAGTTTGTCTGTGCATAAAATTCAACATTTTCCACACGTTACATTTAACCACCTCTGAGATGCCATTTCTTTTTACTTTTATCATTGATTGATAGGGTATAAAACCAGGCCGGGTCAGTGATATGGTTGTGTTGTCTGCCAAGCCCAAACAAAGGACCGTAGCCAGTGGTGTCAGGTAGGTTATATCTTGTAATTAAAAAAAAATCATCATGAAAATGTGGTTATCTGTCACACAAATATGTATACTTATTTAAATTGTGATCTAAAATTCTACATAGGAGCATTCTCTACAAGGCGATGCGGGGGGATATGCCTGATCCTGATGTATTGAAAGTGACAGAAGCATATGAAGGCTTTTCACCTGACATGTCACCCCTTATTTCTACCATGTCCATCAGTGATGATGTCCCGCTGGTCGAGTCAGCTTTGGGCAAAGTTCAGGAGGGCAGCCTGATCTCTTACCAGCAGCCAGTGCCAGTCAGCCGCATCATATTACTCCACACTGGAGCTCCTCCACCCCCACCTCTGCCCTTGGATGGCTACAGATTGAAGCCCACTTGTTGCCAGTTTGTCTGCAGTCTCCACCAGCAACTGCATCTGCAATCTCAACAGACCAACTTGGAAATGGCAAGGGGAATAGAAGTGGGAACAAGGGACCAAAGTATGTCTGTGGAGTGGCATCAGGTCAGAAAGATGAGAGTAACATCTTCTCACTTTAGGGAGATTTGTCATGTTTGTGGTCAAGACATCAGCAGAACATCTCGCTGAAAGAATGCTCAGGGGTGTGACCCAAACATCGATCATGAAAAGAGGTCTGGCATTGGAGCCACAGGCTATTCAAGGGTACTGTAAAGTGAAGAACAACAGCTACTGGCCTTGTGGGTTCGTCATACACCCTGATGCCCCCTGGTTAGGATCTTCTCCCGATGGTGTTATTTTTGACCCCACAGACAACCCACCCTTTGGCCTGTTGGAGGTAAAATGCCCCAATGTCAAGTTATGTTGACTGCAAATACCTGAAGCTCCACAATGACTCAATGAAGCTGTAAAAGCAGCACAGCTACTACTGGCAGGTCCAAGCGCAACTCCTGCTGACAGGTATGGACTGGTGTGACTTTGTTGTTTTTGCAGAGGAGGACATGGTCATTCAAAGGATCTACAAGGACCCAGAGGTGGCTGCAGTCATCAGGGAGAAGGGGGATTTTTTATTTTTCTACTTTTACTTATGTTCCATGAAAACTTGAGAGAGAGAGAGAGTGTGAGTGTGTGTGTGTGTGTGTGTGTGTGTGTGTGTGTGTGTGTGTGTGTGTGTGTGTGTGTGTGTGTGTGTGTGTGTGTGTGTGTGTGTGTGTGTGTGTGTGTGTGTGTGAAAAATAAACATAATAATAAACATTTTTATATACCTTTAGAACAACCGAATCAAGTCCAGTTTTTTTGTGTGTGTATAGATAGAAAATGTAGAAAAAGTGACACAATTTTATGCAACTGAGATGAAGGGAACCATGTTTATTTACTACTATGGAAAAGTTGATTGGGGTCATATAGACCTCAAAGATAAATTGAGAACGTAACAAAAAGAAGGTTTTGAAGAGCATTTGTCTGGGCTTTGCCACAGCACCACAACAACAAGATCATATTTAACACTTTTATTCAAAGGCTCTTAACATATAACAGTTTAGAGAGCAATACTTATGGAGGAAACATAGACTTATGGAAACATAGACTTCAGAGGCGGGTAATACCAAAATAACAAAGTTTAGTCTACCTGGGTGTTAAATTCTTAAAAAGCCTCTCAAAGAATATAACAAATAAATAACAGAAATGTACAGTCACTCCCTATGTTATATAGTATAGTTCAAACAGTACAATTAAAATAAGTTATTACTCCACTGTACAAATTACAATTAATACAGTGTGTCAAGGCACAAAAAGAAAAGTCCAAACAGGTGCCAGTCTGAATAGAGACGTATCACTGTTGGGTTGCCCATGCCTTGACAAGGGGCCCATACTGGTAATTTACCAAGAGGCAAGCAACTGAAAACAGCTGGTCAATAGACCCAGACATAGACAGACAGGCATTTGGTTATTCCAGACAATTTAAAAATGTCTCTGTCGCTCATTGAGCCTGCATACAGCGGAGAAACAAAGGTGATGGGACCATGGGGTGCGATGCCAATCATAGCTTTGAAGGTAGTATGAGATTTATATGAAGAATAAACCTCGCTATGCAGAAGGAGAGAGGACGGGGTCTGACAAGATATCTCTGTGCAGTCCAGGATCACTTGTGTGTCAGGAAATGCTACATATTCTGGTGGGAGGTTTGCTTTGATAACCTCTGGTGGTATCCACAGGCGAATGGAACCCAGCAGATACAAAAAGTGAGTCCATGATGTTATTATCCTGCTGACGGTGGTCCGGTGAATCGAAAAACGATTGGCCAGATCCCTCAGAGGCAGACCCACAGAAAGATGCATCAGAAATAGCAGCAATTCATCGATGAGTAGCAGTTTTGTAGCTCGGTGTGGGGTGATACCTGAGGCAGCATTGGCAGAGGCAGCATTGGCTGAAGCGATTCTTTCAAATTTTGTGTTTGCAGCTGGCTCCACTTGTTTCCAAAAGGCCAGGAAAGATTTGTAACATGCAAATCTGAAATAAAAAGGAATAACAACAAGACCTTAACACATTTGGGTTATAATAAACAATGATAATAAACAGAAATTAACATTAACAGATCTGTGGACACACAAAACACACACACACACACACACACACACACACACACACACACACACACACACACACACACACACACACAGAGAGAGAGAGAGAGAGAGAGAGAAAGAGAGAGAGAGAGGCAATTAGTATAATAAACAGTATAATGAACCTACCTTGTATAAAAGTAAATATCCTTGTCGGATCCGGCGATGTGTTGGATTCCAAAAGTAGACCGCAGCTGCATAGACTCTAGCTGGTGTTCAAGCTCCTCAACCTTCCCCCTGAGTTTTTCGTTTTCCCTCATCAGCTCATAAATTACCACGGAGGTGTTGGGAGTGACACAGTAGTCATGGTCGGCAGCGGTGACTTCCATAGGCTGAACGCTGTCCTCTTCTTCAGACATGTTCACCGGCAGTAACTCAGGAGTCGGTCTTGGGCGATGTTGCTAGACATTGAGCCTGGGGGCTGGAAGAGAAAAACTGTTCCAGGCGACCAGACATTGGAGTGCACCCTTCTTTAAACGTCTCGGTCCCTCAAAATCCTCAGGTAGAAAATGAACACTGCAAACTCGAGTACCGTCAGTCGGGGAGAAGTTCTCCCGCCGAATCTTTGCTGTCCACACAGACTTCACCTCCTCATCAGGGAAACGATGGAAACTCAGGATGGAATTATACCTCGATTAATTGGTACACAGAGGTACACAGCAGTGATGAGAAGTCTTCTTTACTGGGTGCTGAAGTTTCAAACGTTTACCGGCTTTAATACCAAAAAGACTCATGTTTTTTTTTTTACACTACTCTGAACTGACGGAAGCAGGGACTGGAAGTGGTCCAGCTCACCGCAGATAACCCGGAAATTCTATTTCCGTTGTTATGCAACTAGCGAATGAAAAATAATCTAGCTATTAATGCGCACTAGCAGAGGATCTCTTCAACACCGCGGCTGCTGGTAAGTGCGGTTTCATTCTCAGCTAAGTGATTTTGATGATAAAACTATTCATACTTTCAACTATTATTATTACAGTATTTATTTAAAAAACGTAGAGTGCCTTAAAAATAATCACAACACTGGTAAGGCTTGCCAGTATTTAATTTTTTTCTACCTGCAACTCTTGGTGAGCATCACACACACACACACACACACACACACACACACACACTCTCTCTCCCTAAGTTTGCATTGACATCACTTTCCCGCAGGAACAGCCGGACTGAGTGTCAGAAGAGCGGAGTGTGACTGGAGTTAACAGGGAAACTGAGAAAACACCAGTAAAACAAACCATTACCAGTTTAAACTAAAGCTTGGACTCGATATAGTGTTCCTTACAACTTACCAAAGATCCAGTGATCATGGATATTGACATGCAGCAGGAATCGTGTTTCTGACGTTTATATGAGCCTGATTTCCACACCGGGGAAATACATAAAGCAGATTTGCCTGTGAATGATTTATATAAATATAATATATGTAGGTCTAAATCCAGGTGATCACTCATATTTATGTTATATATCATCATATCGTCTTGCCCCTAAAACTTCTATAGTTTTTATCAGTGTTAATTTAAAAACATCAAATTAGGCCGACTATAACAATGGTAAATATTTAATTGATGAGTTACAATATAATACATGAATGTAAAACATGAATACAATATATTGGTTATGATTTTACCCCAAAAAATCAACATATTGAGACAAAATGACTGTAAATCCACGTTTGTATCTACACAATATGTAATTAATGCCTCTCTCTCTCTCTCTCTCTCTCTCTCTCGTACTGAGAATGAATGATAAAACAGGTGGTAATTGCTGTGTTAGCTGTTTAAGCTTGGGGGAAAACCGTTTTTGTGTCTAGATGTTCTAGTGCACAGAGATCTTTAACGACAGCAGAAGTGCATACAGGTCGTGTCCGGGGTGAGATGGTCTGTGATGATGTTCCTGCCCGTTTCTTCACTCCGGAGATGTACAAGTCCTGAAGGTGCACAACAATGATCCTTTCAGCTGTCCTAACAGTCCATTACAGTATCCTTATGTTGGATTTACTGGCTGACCCAAACCAGACAGTTGTATAAGTGCACAGAACACACTCCATAACAGCTGAGTAAAACTGTGTCATCTGCGCCTGTGGCAGGATCAACTTTTCCAGTTGATGAAGAAAGCGCAACCTCAGCTGGGCTTTTTCTGCAATAGAGCAAATATGATTGTCCCACTTCAGGAGCTGAGAGACGGTAGAGACCAGGAACCTGAACGACTCCACAGTCCTGTTCATGATGGAGAGTGGGAATAATGCTGGGCTGTTTCTCCTGAAGTCCACAATCATCTCCACTGTTTTCAGCGTGTTCAGGTCCAGGTTGTTGTGCTGAAGATGAGTCTGAGGAGAAAACAATCAGTGTCCAGTGGAACAGAGTGCAAATTATTATATTTCAATTACTGTTTTATGAGTAAATGGAGTTGCACTGAATTTCTGTAATCAGATTAATTACTGACTTTACATGATCTTGCATAAATATTTGTGTTTTTAAATATTATAGATTTAAAACATGAATCATGTTGATATGTTTGTCTGTGTGTGTCGGTGCGACTCCTATTGAGTCTCTGTAAAGGAGAAACCAATGAGTGTACGGCGTATGGAATAAACCACAGGGAGCAAATACAAATTTTATTTTGAGTTCAAACACAAACCTTTAGTTAAAGTCGTTTGTCCTCTAGTTTAAACATGTTTGTAGGCTCTTAGTAAATAACTGAGATTAAAGTAAATGTAGAGTAGTGTGACGTGTTGCTTGTCACAGTAAAAACACACAAGAGACAGAGAAATTTCTCATGTGAGCTGGATGCTGTGAGCTGAAGCTGGAACTGCACTGATTTTAGCAGGAGTGCAGCATTTTCCTACAATCTGATCAAGTCTGTTTTCACACTAAAATTATTCCCTTCTACTGACACAGTTAATAATGCAGGTGTTAATGTATAAAGCTGTGACAATGTGCTTTTGTTCTCTTTCCTCCTTTGTGTTAAACATTTCAATAACTACACATTCTGTTCTCACACAAACCCTTTGTTGCAATAAAGCTTAATGATAATTTCCTTTCACAAATGTTTGAAAGTTTTGTTCAGATATCAGAGGTAAATGAAGATCTCTTTAATATCTCTGATATTAAGTGATATCAAGTGATGTTTCCTCACCTCAGGACACAGTTTGAGTCTCGTATCACGTCTCTGAGCCGCTGCTTTGAGTCTCCTATCTTATTGTGTCTCAGATCAAGCTCTTTTAAAAACTGCAGTGCTTTTGAGTCAGTCAAAGACTGAGTTAAAGAAGAAACATCTGTAATGCCACACTCAATTAGTCTAGAAAGACACAAACAGAGGAAGAGAGATTATCTTACAAACAAATCATTAATGTGAAGAATTTTACACAAATATAATGTGAACTCAGACTCATTGTGAGATGTTGAGAATAAAGTGTTTTAGTTTAAAAAACCCAGAAAGTGCACTGCTATAAACAATGAAACATAAGCCCTGCTGTCTTCAAATAAATAAACTTCAGTCACACTGTAATTGCTGTACAGTATAATGATACTAACTGTAGTTTCTCCAGCTCGAATTGTGGGATCATCAGTAGATCACTGAGGGGCTTCACTCCTGAGTCTCCTAGTTTATTCCTGCTCAGGTTCAGCTCTCTCAGGTGTGACGGGTTTGATTTCAGAGCTGAAGTCAGGATGAGACTCTGTTTCTCTGTAATTCTGCATTCACTCAGACTGAAGACAGAGAAATAACAATAGTTCACATCTATGATGATCATCTTATTGAAGAACTACAGCAGCATTTAGTTTCCAATAGTGTGTTTTAAAACCCAGTCACACTAGTTATGTGTCCTGGAAGACACTGTTTCTTCTCTTTCATTTTCAGCCATTTATTTGACATCTCTCTTCTTTATTCTCTGTTGAAAGTGGAGATTTCTGCATGTACACAATCAGAACATTGTATCAAATGCTGTAAATTAAACAATTACTAACTAGATAAAAAAACTATCATTTGTAAGCTTTCTTTGTTATGTTGTATTTATTTGTTCTATTTGTAATTTGATTATTTGTTCTTATTTTATTAGTGACTGCTTACTTGTCTTTAATAATGTTGTAAATTCACATTAATTAGGCTGGTAGATGTATGCAAATTTTTTTTTTTTTTTACAAAACTAAGTTGTATTATATGCTGCATGTGTGTATAAATACATTGTAGGTCATTTTAGGTCTTTACATAAAACAACTACACAGTTAAATAGATGTATTTCATTAAGTACATTCAGTTTAATTACATATGTATAACAAATATTTAAATCATATAAAAGTTAAAAATGGGCTTAATCTATTTACTAACATCAACTACATATGTAAAAGTATCACGTTTTTAGTGTTTTTGTGGAATAATGCACATACCTAACCATACTTAACCATACAAAAATCTTTGTATTTAATTGCAAAGATTATGTGTTAAGTGTATTACGTGTGGATGGATTATGTGTTTATTATTATTATATATTAAGAAATGGATTATTATTGATTATCAAATAGATGAAGTATTAATGTATGTGTATTAAATGTAGGGCTGGGATGATACACCTATCTCCCGATGCGATACTATCACGATACTTGAGTGCCGATACGATATTTATTGTGATTTTTTTTAAGAATTGCGATTCTACAAGTATTGTGATTCGATATTGCAATATATTGTGATTTTTTTTAACACTAGACCATGGGGAAAAGTTAAATCATACATATATACAGACTGAACATGATGTATAAGATGAGTCATATTTACAAAATCAGTTCATCACATCTTTCTGACTTATTTCAGAAGCATTTTAGTACTGTATATCTGTCACGGTGGGACCGGGAATAATTCCGTGGATTCAAGTGCAGATCAAGAAGTGTTTTAATAGGACAAAACATAAAATAAACAAACCAAAACTAAATCCAAAAACAGACAAGGCAATCCAAAAACAGACAAGGCAGGGCAGGAACAGGTACAGCATACAAAACGCGTAACAAATACAACGAACGAGCACAGGACAGCAAACACAGGAAGACTAAATAGGGAGGCAAACAAAGGAGGGTAACGAGACAGACAGGTGGAGCAATTAAACCAATAATCAGATAACAAGGGGGAGGGATTAAACAATGACAAGAGCACATGGCTCAAAATAACAAAACACCCATGTGCATAACAAGACAGGACAGACATGTGACATAACCCCCTCCCTACGGAGCGGCTACCAGACGCTCCATCCGACTCGGGCGGGACAGGAGGGACAGGCCAGGGGGGGAACAGGAGAGACAGACCAGGGCAAAACACACAACACAAGAGTTCAGGAGGGAGGTGGAATGGTGGAGGATCTGGGGGAGGGATGGGGGGCCAGGTCCATGAAAGGGAACAGAAACAGGGGGTGATGGTTTAGCCGGGGGCCAGGGCGAAGCAGACAGTCCATCGGGCGGCCAGGGCGAAGCAGACGGTTTAGCCGGCGGCCAGGGCGAAGCAGACGGTTTAGCCGGCGGCCAGGGCGAAGCAGACGGTTTAGCCGGCGGCCAGGGCGAAGCAGACGACCCATCGGGCGGCCAGGGCGAAGCAGACGACCCATCGGGCGGCCAGGGCGAAGCAGACGACCCATCGGGCGGCCAGGGCGAAGCAGACGACCCATCGGGCGGCCAGGGCGAAGCAGACGACCCATCGGGCGGCCAGGGCGGGTACGACCAGGGCGAGGGCGACCATGGCACAGGAACAGCAACAGACACCGGCTCATGAACAGATACCGGCTCAGGCACTGGAACAGGCACTGGCTTTGGAACAGACATTGGCTCAGGAACAGACACCGGCTCAGGAACAGACACCGGCTCAGGAACAGACACCGGCTCAGGAACAGACACCGGCTCAGGAACAGACACCAAAACTGTCACAGCCACAAGAACAGACACAAACACAGAAACAAACACTGGCTCTGGCGCTGGAACAGGCACTGGCTCTGGAACAGGCATTGGCTCCAGCTCTGGAACGGGCACTGGCTCGGCCTCCGGCTCTGGAACGGGCACTGGCTCTGCCTCCGGCTCAGGAACACGCACTGGCTCTGCCTCCGGCTCAGGAACACGCACTGGCTCTGCCTCCGGCTCAGGAACACGCACTGGCTCTGCCTCCGGCTCAGGAACACGCACTGGCTCTGCCTCCGGCTCAGGAACACGCACTGGCTCTGCCTCCGGCTCTGGAACACGCACTTTCTCTGCCTCCGGCTCTGGAACACGCACTGGCTCTGCCTCCGGCTCTGGAACACGCACTGGCTCTGCCTCCGGCTCTGGAACACGCACTGGCTCTGCCTCCGGCTCTGGAACACGCACTGGCTCTGCCTCCGGCTCTGGAACAGCAAACACGGGCATGTCCAGGATCCGAGCCAGACGCTCCAGATAGTCTGTAACTGCCTTGGCGGCCACACAAATGGGCATTTCCGGATCTGTCTCAGACTGGGCAGACGTGACGTGCTCAGTCTCTCGCTGGGCAGACGTGACGTGAACAGTCTCTCGCTGGGCAGACGTGACGTGAACAGTCTCTCGCTGGGCAGACGTGACGTGAACAGTCTCTCGCTGGGCAGACGTGACGTGAACAGTCTCTCGCTGGGCAGACGTGACGTGAACAGTCTCTCGCTGGGCAGACGTGACTTGAACAGTCTCTCGCTGGGCAGACGGGACGTGAACAGTCTCTCGCTGGGCAGACGGGACGTGAACAGTCTCTCGCTGGGCAGACGGGACGTGAACAGTCTCTCGCTGGGCAGACGGGACGTGAACAGTCTCTCGCTGGGCAGACGGGACGTGTACAGTCTCTCGCTGGGCAGACGGGACGTGAACAGTCTCTCGCTGGGCAGACGGGACGTGAACAGTCTCTCGCTGGGCAGACGGGACGTGAACAGTCTCTCGCTGGGCAGACGGGACGTGAACAGTCTCTCGCTGGGCAGACGGGACGTGAACAGTCTCTCGCTGGGCAGACGGGACGTGAACAGTCTCTCGCTGGGCAGACGGGACGTGAACAGTCTCTCGCTGGGCAGAAGGGACGTGAACAGTCTCTCGCTGGGCAGAAGGGACGTGAACAGTCTCTCGCTGGGCAGACGGGACGTGAACAGTCTCTCGCTGGGCAGACGGGACGTGAACAGTCTCTCGCTGGGCAGACGGGACGTGAACAGTCTCTCGCTGGGCAGACGGGACGTGAACAGTCTCTCGCTGGGCAGACGGGACGTGAACCGTCTCTCGCTGGGCAGACGGGACGTGAACAGTCTCTCGCTGGGCAGACGGGACGTGAACAGTCTCTCGCTGGGCAGACGGGACGTGAACAGTCTCTCGCTGGGCAGAGGTGACGTGAACAATCTCCGACTGGGCAGCCGGAACGTGAACAGTCTCTGACTGGGCAGACGCTGGTCTCTTTCTCCTCCTCTGTCTTTTCTGATGGATGTGTGCAGACTCGAGGCTGGCTAAAACCATCGATGAAGTCCCCCTGCTTGACGGATCCAGAGATGATGACTTCATTCCTGATGAGACCCGTGAGGAAGACTCTGCTGCCCTCCTCTCCTCATTCCTTTGAGCGCACATGGAGAGGTACTTAAACAAAGAAATCCCGTTCTCTCTCTCCTCAGGAGAGAGTTCGCTCCGCTGAATCCACATGGGCTCGTTCGTTCTGTCACGGTGGGACCGGGAATAATTCCGTGGATTCAAGTGCAGATCAAGAAGTGTTTTAATAGGACAAAACATAAAATAAACAAACCAAAACTAAATCCAAAAACAGACAAGGCAATCCAAAAACAGACAAGGCAGGGCAGGAACAGGTACAGCATACAAAACGCGTAACAAATACAACGAACGAGCACAGGACAGCAAACACAGGAAGACTAAATAGGGAGGCAAACAAAGGAGGGTAACGAGACAGACAGGTGGAGCAATTAAACCAATAATCAGATAACAAGGGGGAGGGATTAAACAATGACAAGAGCACATGGCTCAAAATAACAAAACACCCATGTGCATAACAAGACAGGACAGACATGTGACAATATCATACAATACTACATTCTCTTTATTAAATGATTCAATAAGAGCGATAATAAAGCGACGATAAATGATAATCAGAGCTACAGAGCTACTTGTGGCCACGGCCAACCCATCACTTCATCACAACTTCCTCATTCATTGATGATCAACTGAGCTTCACAGACCACATTGCTGTAACTGCCCGGTCGTGTAGACTAGCCTTGCACAACATTAGGAGGATCAGGCCCTTCCTATCAGACCTGCACAACTCCTTGTTCAAGCGCTTGTTCTATCCAGACTGGACTATTGTAATGCTCTCCTGGCTGGTCTTCCAGCTTGCTCTGTCAAACCGCTGCAACTGATCCAGATGCTGGAGCCAGAGTGGTCTTTAATGAGCCGAAGAGACACACGTTACTCCTCTCCTCACAAAATTGCACTGGTTGCCAGTTGCCGCTCGCATTAAATTCAAATCACTGACGTTTGCCTACAGAACAACCACTGGCACTGCTCCCTTTTACCTGAACTCATTACTTCAGACTTACGTGCCATCCAGAAACTTGCGCTCTGCAAGCAAACGTCGTCTTGTGGTACCATCCCTAAGAGGCACAAAATCTCTCTCACAGACTTTTATCATGTCTGTTCATGCTGGAGGAATGATCTGCCTAACTCAACCAGAGCTCTGAGTCCATTACCACTTTCAAGAAACGGCTGAAGACGCATCTTTTCCGGCAGCACTTGATCCAGTAATACTGTGATGAAATGACAAAGAAGGTTCAATTGCAAGTAAAAGTATTTATTCTGATCTGGATAGTGACAGGGAGCAATATTGATAATGTCCAGGGATGAAGTGCACTTGGCAACACAGGGACTCTGGGACAGCCCGTCAAGATGGTGAAGACTGAAGGCAGAAGGTAAAGGTGAAGAGTAATCCAGGTAGATGGCAATGAATGCAGAAAACAGAACCAGGAAGTGGGTAGCGGGGAAGACTGAGTGCTGGACGACAACGACGACACGGGAACAGTAGGACGGCAGGAACACAGCGAGAGACAGGCAGGAACACAGCGGAACATCCACAACGCTCTGACAAAGACAGGGTGAAAACAGAGAGACTAAATAGTAATCGCTGATCAGCTGCAGCTGGCGCGCTGATCAGACACGGCTGATGGGAATAAGCGGCAGTGATCAGCGACACTGCCCACACGTAACACACACACACACAAGACGAGAACAGAGACAGCGAATTTATGAACCGTGACAGTACCCCTCCCCCTAGGAGCGCCTCCTGGCGCTCCCAGAAAGACTTACCTGTTGATTGTAATCATCAATAAGGGAGTGATCCAGAATGTCCCTAGCCGGAACCCAACTTCTCTCCTCCGGACCGTAACCCTCCCAGTCCACCAAGTACTGGAATCCGCGTCCCCTCCGTCTCGAGTCCAGAATACGATTAACCGAATACGTAGGCTCCCCATCTACGAGTCGCGGCGGTGGGGGAACCGGAGCCGGCGGATTAAGGTTAGAACGAAAAACAGGTTTCAATTTGGAGACATGAAAGGCGGGATGAATTCTCCTGTACGCCGGAGGAAGTTTGAGGCGGACTGTCACCGGACTAATGATCTTGGTGACAGTGAACGGGCCGATAAATTTAGGAGCTAACTTATTAGACACGGAACGGAGCGGAATGTTCTTGGTAGAAAGCCACACTTTTTGACCCACGACGTATACGGGAGGCCTTGACCGGTGGCAATCGGCCTTAGCCTTAGTGCGCGCCCCCACCTGGAGCAGAGTCTCACGGGCTCTGGTCCATGTGCGGTGGCACCTCTGGATGAAGGCGTGAGCAGAGGGGACCGCGACTTCGGATTCCAGACTTGGAAAAATTGGTGGCTGGTACCCTAGACTACACTCAAACGGTGAGAGGCCCGTGGATGACACTGGTAACGAGTTATGAGCGTACTCAACCATAGAAAGTTGTTGGCTCCAGGAAGAAGGATTCTTGGACACCAAACATCGCAACACTCTTTCCAGATCTTGGTTGGCTCGCTCGGTCTGACCATTGCTCTGGGGATGGTAACCCGAAGACAGACTGACTGTGGCTCCCAGTAATTTACAAAACTCCTGCCAAAATTTGGACACAAATTGAGACCCCCTGTCGGAGACCACGTCCATCGGGAGGCCATGTAAATGAAAGACGTGGTCAACAACAGTCACCGCTGTCTCCTTGGCTGAGGGTAATTTGGGCAAGGGGATGAAGTGTGCCGCCTTCGAGAACCGGTCCACTACGGTTAAAACAACCGTCATGCCATTAGAGGGCGGGAGGGCGGTGACAAAATCTAGCGCTATGTGGGACCAGGGCCTCGAAGGGACAGACAGCGGCTGGAGTAACCCATCAGGAGGACGGTTAGATGTCTTACCAGTGGCGCAGACCTTGCAAGCCAAAACAAAACTGCGAATGTCACGAGCCATTAATGGCCACCAGAATCGTTGCTTTATTAAACAGCTAGTCCGGTTAACTCCTGGATGACAAGCGATGCTGGAGCAGTGACCCCATCGTATGACTTCGGACCGTAACTCCTCCGGTACAAACAATCTACTCGGTGGGCACCCGGGCGGGGGCGTTACCCCTTCTAAGGCCGATATGACCCTCGATTCGACCTCCCATCTGAGTGCGGAGATAACTATCTTCTCGGGTAAAATGCACTCGGGAGTAACCGGGCGTTCGGAAGGATCAAAAATACGAGATAAGGAATCGGGTTTGATGTTTTTGGACCCGGGGCGGTACGAAAGAGAAAAGTCAAAACGTCCGAAAAAAAGTGCCCATCGAGCTTGCCTGGAGTTGAGTCTTTTAGCAGATCTAATATATTCAAGGTTCTTATGATCGGTCCAAACGATAAAAGGTACCCCCGACCCCTCTAGCCAATGACGCCACTCCTCCAACGCTAACTTGACCGCCAACAACTCCCTGTTACCAATGTCATAATTACGTTCGGCAGGTGATAAACGGTGGGACAAAAACGCGCAAGGGTGCATCTTGTCGTCTGAGGAAGAACGTTGGGATAGAACTGCACCTACCCCCACCTCTGACGCGTCGACCTCTACCACGAACTGACGTGAGGAATCAGGGGAGACTAGGATGGGAGCCGAAATGATGCGGCTTTTGAGGTTGGAGAATACAGCCTCGGCTGTATCGGACCACCTGAACGTCGTTCTGGGAGAGGTCAAGGCAGTCAGAGGTGCGGCTAGTTGGCTGAAGTTGCGAATGAAACGCCGATAGAAGTTGGCGAACCCCAGAAACCTCTGTAGGGCCTTACGGGAATCTGGGCTTGGCCACTCTACCACAGCCTTAACCTTGTCAGGATCCATACGCACTCCCTCAGCAGAGACGATGTATCCTAGGAAAGGAACAGACTGTGCATGAAAAGCGCATTTCTCCGCCTTGACAAAAAGCCCATTCTCTAACAACCTCCGAAGCACTCGTCTGACGTGTTGAACATGTTCCTGGAGAGACGAAGAAAAAATCAATATTTCATCCAGGTAAACATATATGAACTGATCTACCATGTCTCTCAAAACATCATTGACGAGTGCCTGGAAAACCGCTGGGGAGTTGGATAGCCCGAACGGCATAACCAAGTATTCAAAATGGCCCCTGGGGGTGTTAAACGCGGTTTTCCATTCATCCCCCTTCCTGATGCGAACCAAATGATAGGCGTTACGTAAATCCAATTTTGTGAAGATGGATGCTCCCTGCAATCTCTCGAAAGCTGAAGACATCAACGGCAAAGGGTAAGTATTCTTTATCGTGATGTTATTCAGCCCTCGGTAATCAATACAAGGTCGCAGAGAACCATCCTTCTTACCCACAAAAAAGAACCCCGCCCCCGCTGGAGAAGAGGAAGGGCGGATGAATCCGGAAGCTAAAGAATCAGAAATATATTTCTCCATGGCCTCCCTCTCCGGAGTGGAAAGTGAGTAAAGTTTGCCCTTAGGCGGAGACTTACCTGGGATTAACTCTATAGCACAGTCATAGGGACGATGCAGAGGGAGAGAAGCAGCACGGGACTTACTGAACACCTCCTTCAGGTCAAGGTACTCAGGTGGCACGTTAGATAAATTAACTGCCTCCTTCTGAAAAACAGGACAAGACACAGAAGAACATGCAGACACAAGACAAGACTCATAACATTTAGTGCTCCAGGAAGAAACAGAGTTGTGTCCCCAGTCAATCCTCGGGCCATGCTGGATCAGCCAGGGGTGACCGAGGACGATGGGGGCCAGGGGTGAGTCCAGGAGGAGAAATGAGATCTGCTCTGTGTGATTGCCAGATGTAATGAGTGTAAGTGTATTAGTGGTAAGAGTTATGACAGGAAGTTCTTGACCATTAAGTGCACTGACGGAAATGGTGTTCTTGAGCGGGGTGATGGGTATACCAAGTGTCTGAGCCAGTGACAAGTCCATGAAGTTACCTTCAGCTCCCGAATCCAGTAATGCTTGGCAGACGTGGGAGCGGGCTGCCCACAGAAGTCTTACCGGAAGGAGAGTAGAGGATGAGGTCTTATCCACGGAGATCCCGCCCGACAGTAGCCTCCTGTTTACTGCCGGGCCCGGTCTTTTACTGGACAGTTGTCCCGAAAGTGTCCAGCTCCGCCACAGTACAGGCAAAGACCCCGGGATCTCCGTCTCTCTCTCTCCTCCCGGGAAAGCCGAGCTCGACCCACCTGCATGGGCTCGGGATCGAAGACGGGGCCGACCGCATCACCACCGCTGGCCTGAGGGCATTCGACGCTCCCAGGATGAGGGAGCCTCCTGGGTAGTTGTTCCAGGCGGCTAAGGCGAGCGTCCACCCTCAAAGCCAGCTCTATTAGTCCATCAAGACTCTCAGGCAGGTCCAAGATGAATATCTCTCTCTGGATGCGGTCAGCCAGCCCATGCAGGAACATGTCCCACTGCGCCTCCTCGTTCCATTTGCACTCGGCGGCCAGGGTGCGGAAATCGATAGAGTAGTTAGAGACCTAGCGGTTACCTTGGCGAAGGTCGGCCAGTTGACGTGCCGCCTCCCTACCAGCTACCGCTCGGTCGAACACACGTCTCATCTCCTCCGAGAGCGCCTGGAACGACGAGCAGCACTGGTGTTGGTTTTCCCACACCGCCGTTCCCCACAGAGCCGCCCGCCCTGAGAGTAGAGTCAGCATGAATGCCACTTTGGACTCCTCCGTACTGAAGGTCTGAGGTTGGAGGGCAAAAAACTGGGTACATTTCGTCAAAAAAGCTCTGCAGTAGTTAGTCTCACCAGAGTATAATTCCGGGGTAGGCAGGCGTGGTTCGGGCTGACGACTGGGTGCTGGTGTGGTGGGGGGAATCGGCGGTGGGCTGGGCGCAGTGGAACAGACGAGTTGTTGAATCTGTTGGGTCAGCTCGGACACCTGTGTTACCAAGGCTTGAACTGCTCGTCCTGTGATTGCCAGATTCTCCTCTTGTTGGTCTATTCTTGAAGTGCTGCGTGATAGAAATTCTTGAAGGTCCGAGTTACTTGCTGAATCCATATCTGGTCAGAGCGTTCTGTGATGAAATGACAAAGAAGGTTCAATTGCAAGTAAAAGTATTTATTCTGATCTGGATAGTGACAGGGAGCAATATTGATAATGTCCAGGGATGAAGTGCACTTGGCAACACAGGGACGCTGGGACAGCCCGTCAAGATGGTGAAGACTGAAGGCAGAAGGTAAAGGTGAAGAGTAATCCAGGTAGATGGCGATGAATGCAGAAAACAGAACCAGGAAGTGGGTAGCGGGGAAGACTGAGTGCTGGACGACAACGACGACACGGGAACAGTAGGACGGCAGGAACACAGCGAGAGACAGGCAGGAACACAGTGGAACATCCACACCGCTCTGACAAAGACAGGGTGAAAACAGAGAGACTAAATAGTAATCGCTGATCAGCTGCAGCTGGCGCGCTGATCAGACACGGCTGATGGGAATAAGCGGCAGTGATCAGCGACAGCGCCCACACGTAACACACACACACACAAGACGAGAACAGAGACAGCGAATTTATGAACCGTGACAAATACTAACACTTTCTCTTCTATTCTATTTTTTTTTTTGTTTATTTACAAAAAAAATTAAATAATAATAATGTACTGCATTTAGATTAAACTGAGAGGGGTCATAGCACTTGCATATTGTTGTCCAACTGTTAGTTTAACTGCATCTATTCTTTTCATTTGTAAGTCGCTTTGGATAAAAGTGTCTCAGCAAAAAAGCAAAAAAAAAACAAAAACAAAAACAGCGTCTCAGACAGCACGTGAATAATGAATTGAATTCTCTTTCACGTCTCGTGCTTGTACGGAAAAATACACACACAATTATGTAAAAACGCCCGTCTTGGCGAGTATCCTCTAGTAAAAAAGTCAGTTATATCTTAAGTGAACGTAGACAGTATATTCAAATGAGGTCCGTGCGTTCGGTCTTAAAGCAACACTATGTCGTTTTTGCGGTTTTTGCTCTCGGGGCCCCCTACAGTTGGGAAACAGTATTGTCTTCTACTACTGTTGTAAAATCTGTCATATAAACACCAGGCGATACACGTGTGCATTTGTTGACAAGCCGATACCGTCTTGAGTTCTCGCGGGCAGACTGCCAGCGTTGCGAAATGTCTTCATCCCAGGTACATTGGCATATATTTCAGCATGTCATATGAATATAATTTCATGGGTTTTAATTTTTTTCAAAGGTCAAAAGATAGCGTAGCTCACGTTTACAAGCCAGCGTCATTATAGTAGCCTATTGTCTACTGTTTTACATAACGGATATGCTAATTCAATTCAATGTTTGTTTGGTAGGCCATTTATCGTCAATATTATAATATCAAGCTACCATAGATGAATCTGCAAATTTGCATTATACCCTGAGGCAAGACACTTTCACCAGAAAAATAAATAAACAAACATGATTAACAGGCTGCAGACATTAGGATAGTTATCCTGAAAGATTATTTATTATAACCATCGTAAACTAGGATGTTAGTGTAGCTACCAGATTGATAATTCGCTACTCTGCTAGCATTACTTGATTCATGAAGATAAATGGAGGACCATATAGATTCCGTAACATGGCAAGGCCATGTTATTCAGCCTTTTACATTTCGCGCGGTAGTCAGCTCCCTGACTCCCTGATTTATTTATAAATTTATAAACACTTTATAGATGACTGACTGCTGCGCTTGTGACAGGGTGCATGTTACTGAAAGAACGAGGATAGAGCGAGAGAGAGCCGGTCGCGCGCGTGCACACTCACCGTCTTCAAACTGTCTTGCTCTCCCTCCAATAGTGATCCTCGTCCCGGTCTTTTAATTTGACACTCTCCCCTTTTCTTCTTTTAGTCTCCTCTGACAAAACCTTTGCCTTCTTCCTTTTAGTTGTTGCTTCGGTCATGGCAACAACATACAGACGGGTATCAAACGCTAGTTGGGCTCTCACGTCAGAATTTGAGGAAGTTGGGGTGGTGGGGGAAGTGACGTATGCTGTAAAGCAGTCGAATTTTGTAGTTTTTTTGTGCTCGGGTTACTATCCCAAACCCAAAGTTACATAGTGCCAGTAAAAGCGATACAGACACTGTCAGGCTACGGCAGACGTGTCATTCAACTTATTGTAAGTCGATGTACCATCTCAAGGGTCTTTGAAACATGAAGGTTGAAAAACGACATAGTGTTGCTTTAAGGGACAGCAGTCTAATAAACCTGCTGCTGTGTTTTAATGCTAATCAAACAAAGCACAAAGAAATTACTCACTGCTCTTGACTAAATAGCCTAGCTTTTGTAACTTTACAAAAAGTCTATATTTAATTTATACAATAATGAATATGCATTGTTACTTCACATTTTATTACTTTATAGAAATTTCTGTGCCTGAAAACTACTGTTAAATCCACCTGAAAAACATTTTTATTTGTTGTTTTTGTTTTATTTCATTTGTAGCCTTTCTTTGTTATATTGGATTTATTTGTGCCAATTGTAATTTGATTATTGTTATTTGATTAGTGACTGCTTGTCTTTAATAATGTTGTAAATTCACATTAATTAGGCTGGTAGATCTTGTTGTTGACACGGTTGGTAGATCCACTGTCTCATTCTGGTCTTGTGTGTGTGTTGTGTGTAAGTGTGTCTCGTTAGTACTAAGTGTTTCGTGTGAGCGTTACCATCATGATCAGCGGCAGCTGCAAACTATCAGCCTCCCTATTTAATGCCCTGTTTTTCGTCTTGTGTTTGTCAGATCGTTGTTTGCAGCTTCCCATGTCTCTTGCCCGTTTCCTGTTTCCTCGTGTTTTCCCCTTTACGCTGGATTACAGATCACTTCACCAATGGATATCTTACCGTCTTCTCTTCACTTCACCCGGATTGCCTGTCTCAGTCCCTGCGTCACACTCTCCTGCTGTCTGTGTTCCTGGTCTGACCCGCACCCTGAGAGTGATCCTCTTCATTGTTTCTGTCGTTTGCTGGACATAGCGTTTTGAGTGTTTAATACTTTTCATTAAATTATATTGCACTTGCATTTGCTTCCGTCCCATTCTTCATCACAGAACGATGTGACCAACGATGGAAGCAGACAGTGCAACTTCGCTGACAGACTCCATCAACCACAGCGTTGCCCGGATGGATCAGCAGCAGGAGAGCATTTCCCACACCGGACGCGCTGTTCAAGCGCTCGTGACGCAGGTGTCTGAGCTCACCCAGCAGATCCAACAGCTAAGCATTCCCGCTGCGCCTCCCACACCGCCCGTTCTCCCCGCCATACCAGCACTGAGTCATTGACCAGAACCACGCCTGCCTGTGCCAGAGAGTTATGCCGGTGAGCCTAATTTCTGCAGAGCATTCCTTACCAGATGTTCAATGCATTTCTCTCTGCAGCCCAGAACATTCGAGACGGAGGAGTCCAAAGTGGCCTTCGTGCTCACGCTACTCACGGGAAGTGAAGCCTTGTGGGGAACGGCGGTGTGGGAGAACCAGGACCAGTGCTGCACCTCGTTCCACACACTAGCCGCGGAGATGAGGAGGGTCTTCGACCGAGCTGTAGCCGGCAAGGAGGCTGCCAGAAGACTCGCGGACCTCAAACAGGGTGCCAGTTCTGTTGTGGACTATTCCATTGAGTTCCGGACACTAGGGGCTGAGTGTAAGTGGAACGAGGAGGCACAGTGGGATATGTTCCTGCATGGGCTGGCCGATCGTGTTCAAAGAGAGATATACATGCTGGACTTACCATCTGGACTCAACGGTCTTATTGACTTGGCCCTACAGGTTGATGCCCGCATCAGTCGATTGGAGCAACAAGCTCGTCTCACTCGCATCCCCGGAAGTACAGGGTTTCGTGGCAGCAGTGAGGAGAACACGGTCGGTCCCCTCGTCGATCAGTAGCCCATGCAGGTAGGGAGAGCACGGCTTTCCCAGGAGGAGAGAGAGAGGCTGAGGTCCCGTGGACTCTGTCTGTACTGTGGTGGCTCTGGGCATTTTCTTCACGCTTGCCCGGTAAAAGAGCCAGCCCGGTAGTAAAGTTGAGGCCACTATCGGGTGGGATCTCCGCCGGGAAGTCCTCACTATCCACTCTCCTTCCGGTAAGACTGAGATAGGCTAACAACACCTACACCTGTCGCACACTCCTGGACTCCGGAGCAGAGGGTAATTTTACGGACATTCATCTTGCGCACAAGTTACACTTTCCCATCACACCCCTCTCCCACCAGATCTCTGTCAGTGCTTTACATGGTCAGGAACTCCCCATCATCTCGCTTTCTACCGGCCTCATAAACCTTCTCACCTCCGGTAATCACAACGAAACCAACTCCTTCCTGCTCATGGAGTCCCCTGTTGCACCCATTGTTCTAGGCCACCCCTTGCTGGTGGAGCATAACCCCCGGGTGGATTGGGCTCGAACTCCATCGCCGTGTGGAGTGAACACTAAAGGCGATGTCTAGAGGCAAGCTTTACTCTCTTTCCATCCCTGAGAAGGAGGCCATGGAGAAATAAAGTTCTGATTCTCTAGCGGCTGGGTTCATCCAACCTTCCTCTTCTCCTGCGGGGGCGGGATTCTTTTTTGTTGGAAAGAAGGATGGTTCTCTGCGACCTTGTATTAATTACCGAGAGCTGAACAACATCACGGTAAAGAATACTTATCCTTTGCCACTGATATCTTCAGCTTTCGAGAGGTTGCAGGGAGCATCCATTTTCACAAAATTGGATTTACGGAGCGCCTATCATTTGGTTCGCATCAGGAAGGGGGATGAATGGAAAACCGCGTTTAACACCCCCAGGGGGCATTTTGAATACTTGGTTATGCTGTTCGGGCTTTCCAACTCCCCACGCGTAGAAGGCCCAATGTTTAAGATCCTTAGAGGCAGCACATTTGTTTGTAGCCGGCATTTTACCGACGCTAATTACACTACTGGTCGTAAGCGCCTCAGAAAAGGGGCTGTCCCGTCCCGATTTAAGTGGAACAACTGGGGAGAAACTTCACGAGAGTCGGTTTACAAAAGAATTCGAGTTCAAACCATAGAAACCTTTCCTATCCCTTCCTCTGACGACACCCAAGATGACGAAATCGATAGTGAGGTAACAGCTGGAGCAGATCATGACTATGCAGTGACTCCTCTTCCAGGTATGTTTAAGTTATGCATTTCTGAAAACAAATTATGAAGCAACTTTCCCGTTCTTTTTTTATTAAATCTGTTATTGAAGCCTTTAGTACATTTATGTTCCTTCACTTTTAAGTCATAATATCATTTTAGTTCATTTTGACACAAATTATTGTTTCAGGAAAATATCACCATACTTTATTCCTCCACATAATGCTGCCACAACTGAGCAGTAATAAAATTAAGATAAACAAAGTCTTAAAATGATCTAAAATTACTATTACAATAAACATTTGTTTTGAATCATAGTAAATGCCAGATTAGTTTAAATACAGACAATTATACATATGAATTTGTAAATCAGACAGGTTGTATCACTGCACAACAACTTTGAGGTATGGACACAGGGTCTGAGTGGGCTTTTAAAAGTTCTAATTTTGGGTATAATATGTAGTTATAATAATATTTGTTTACGTAAGTAATTAATAATTTTTTGCCACTATGTTAAACTGTTATTTTTTTTGTGTGAATCCAGGTGCACAGGATGCAGCAGCTGCAGGAATACAGGATTTGGAAGCTGTAGTCAGAAAACTGGAAAGTGAGGTCATGCAGCTGAGAATGGGCCACTCTCTGTCCCAGTTTCAGAGATTCTGTGCTTCAGATGAAGACATACGTTTTTACACCAGGTTTCCATCTGAAGAGGTCTTCCAAGCATTCTGGAAGGCTATTGAGCCCTCAGCATCCTTGCTAGTCTACTGGTCTAAGGCCCAGAATAAAGGACAGGCAACTGCTGTGGAAGCTTCTCACAGTCATCACCGCAGCTTGCCACTGATTGATGAGGGTTTTTTTTTGTACTGCTGTCGTGTTGCTGCAGGATTGAAGGAGAAAGTGTTGGCTGACATTTTCAAAGTAAGTGTCTCCACTGTTAGCCGCATCATCATAACTTGGGCTAGCTATCTTTACCTTGTCCTTGGATCATTGCCCATGTGGATGAGCAGAGAGCAAGTGAATTCCACCATGCCAGACAAATTTAGGCAGTTTTGTCCAGAGGTGAGGGTCATCATCGACTGCACAGAGATAAGATGCCAGAATCCACCTTCACTCACGCTCCAGTCTGAGGTGTTCTCTTCATATAAAAACACCACTACCTTCAAGTGGTTGATCGGTATTGCTCGTTGCGGAGCAGTTACTTTTGTATCCAGCCTGTACACAGGTTCCATCTCCGATCAAGAGTTGACGAAACAGTCAGGGATTCTTGACTTGCTTGAGCCAGGTGATGATTGTATGGCTGACAAAGGATTCACCATTGAGAAGATGCTGGCAGAACTCATCATACCACCTTTTAAAACAGCAGCTCAGTTCTGCAAAGAAAATGCACAGAGAACACAAGCCATAGCTCGTCTTCGAATTCTTGTTGAGAGAGCCATCAGAAGAGTGAAGGAGTTTCACATCTGGGACACCACTGTACCTTTAACCTTGTCTGGAACAGTTAACCAGCTGTGGACTAACTGCTGCTTGATGAGCAATTTTCAGTGGCCGCTTGATGTTAAAGGTCACAAAGGGGTATGTCCATCATAGCCTTTTTATTTTAAAGGGAGAGTTCACCCAAAAATGAAAATTCTGTCTCTCCCTCATGTTGTTCAACCCCGTAAGACCTTCGTTCATCTTCAGAACACAAATTAAGATATTTTTGATTACATCTGAGAGCTTCTTGTATACCTGTTTTTATGTTTTAATTGTTGTTGTAAGTTGTATGTTATGTTGATGGCCAACAAAGTTTTAAGGATGTCCTGCCTCTCAGACTGTAAAACTAGTTTACCTACTGGTACTAATAAAGTAACCTAACCTAACCTAACCTAACCTAACTTCCCAAAACAGCAAGAACATTGCTTGCTACCTGTGACAGAGTAGACTTGCAGGTACAATCTGGCATGGAATATATATACCTTGGGTGCGAAGAGCAAATTGTAAAGCATTTGAAGATGTATCGCCTCTCAGTTTTGAGTAATATGGGTGAACTAGACATTTCTTTAAACATTGATGGTTTGCCACTGTTCAGAAGTAGCAGTCATTCATTGTGGCCTGTTCTGTGCAAATTTGTCTCCGCCCTCAGTTTTTCCTTTTGCATTGTGCTATGGAGCCCCAAAGCCCAAAAACCTTGACTTTCTTGAAGATGTTGTCAGTGATCTTCATGATTTGATGGAGAATGGATTGGGGGTTGGAAATGATAAAATCAGAGTTACTGTGCGATGTGTGACCTCCAGCTAAAGCTCTGGTTAAAGTTATTAAACAATATTCAGGGTATTATGGCTGTGACAAATGTAATCAGAAAGGTATGTGGGATGGCCACAGAGTAATATATCCTGAAAGTAGCAATCTTACTCTCAGAACAGACCTGTCATTCAGAGAGAAGCACCACCTCCTTTCAGGGGAATCACCATTTCTCCAGCTGTCGACTGACATGGTCAGTTTCAGTTCACAGTCCTGCTGATTACATGCACCAGTGTTGTCTTGGAGTAATGAGGAAACTGATTCTGTTGTGGCTGCGTGGACCAAAGGGAACTAGGTTGTCATCTAGTCAAGTCAAGGAAGTCAGTGATAGACTTGTGGCACTTAGACCATGCATCCCAAAGGTGTCTGCTAGGAAGCCACGCTGCTTGGGAGACATCGATAGGTGGAAGGCCACAGAACTGCGCCAATTTGCCCTCTACACAGGGAAAATGGTGCTGAAGGGTGTCTTGCCTGACAAAATGCATCATCACTTCTTGACATTTAGTGTGGCATTGTGTATTCTTATCAGTCCAGGGCTTGCTAAGGAGTACAATTCATATGCTGGTGAATTGCTGATATTCTTTGTGGAGCAAGAGACAGCTCTATACGGCAGTGCGTTCTTGCTGTACAACGTACACTCTATGGTGCGTCTGATGCCAAAAACTTTGCCAGCCCTGATGAATGTAGTGCTTTCTGTTTTGAGAACTATTTGCACCACCTGAAAAGGTTGGTTTGTTCTGGCCGGAGTCCTCTTTCACAGATTGTAAAACTCCATGGTGAGATGGACAGGCAGAAAAAAGAAACGGTTAAACGGAAAAATTGTTCCCTCTAATTTGTACGCGTCAGAGACCAATGCATTTTCTGTATTGTTGTCAGTTGTGCTTGGGTGTAGCTGTTCTTTGGCTGGACTTAAAACATCAGAGTTTGTGTTAGCTTAGGCAATATTGATCATCTGTACTTCTGTTTACCCCCTTGTTTGTTCTGCAGGCTGTTTTCTGCTACTGGCCACGCAAAAATGTTTTGGTGAGGGTGAAAAAAGGAGAAATACTTGACAAAGGATTCTGGCGGAGATACAAAGTGTCTATTATCGGATTTGCAGGTATTAAGAATGTCAATGATTAATTGTTGATCAATTAATATTAATAATAAGAAGAAAATCGGTGCTTGGACCCCAAAATATTCCTGCAAACTGACATCCCTTGCAGGTGTATACAGTACTGTGCAAAAGTCTTAGGCACGCTGGTGTATCTCCCCAAAGAAATGGTTAAGCCAGTTAATTATATATTTTGCTATTAACATACAAAAATCTCATTGGATTATTGCAATTAATGGAAAAATAAATGTTTGGAAATATAAACCAAAACGTCTCAGGTTACGTATGTAACCCTGGTTCCCTGAGAGGGAACGAGACGCTGCGTTGAGACGCGGTGGGAACGCTCTGCGTGATTGCGTCGTGAAGCACGTGTATAATCAGTCCAATGGAAGAACGAGACGTCACCGGCGGTGACGTCATAGACCAGGAAGCTATAAAGCACACCAGAAATCAGACCGCGACAGCTTCTGAAAAGGCCTGAAGCAAGTCGATCAGGGCATGCAGGAAGTATGGCAGGAGAACGCAGCGTCTCGTTCCCTCTCAGGGAACCAGGGTTACATACGTAACCTGAGACGTTCCCTTTCAAGGGAACTCGAGCTGCGTTGAGACGCGGTGGGAACCCCATGTCCACTACGCCATAATGAGAAATGCCCGTTCTGTGTGGAGTCCTTGCGCACACTAAGAAACAAGCAGCCTAGCCCCGGGAGTGGAGAGGTCTAGGTCGTAGAATCTGACAAATGTATGCGGTGACGACCAGCCTGCCGCATTACAAACGTCCTGCAGGGAAACCCCTGAAATTAAAGCCTTAGAGGCAGCCATACTCCTAGTAGAATGGGCGCGGACAGCCATAGGTGAGAGCTGTCCGGCCGCTTCATAAGCAAGTGAGATAGCCTCAACTACCCACTTGCTCATTACCTGTCCAGATGCAGGGCAACCTTTCCTGGTTGAACCGAAGCAGACAAATAACTGCTCTGATCTACGCCACAGGGCAGCTCTGTGAACGTAGGCATCCAAAGCCCTAACGGGACATAACAGATTGAGACCTTCCTGATCTGGGGTAACGAAAGGTGGAGGGCAAAAAGCCTGCAGCACAATAGGGCCCGCCACATTAGTGGGGACCTTAGGAATGTAACCCGGCCTAGGGTGTAAAAATGCTTTCACCATACCAGGTGCAAATTCCAAACATGAAGGAGCCACCGACAGGGCTTGCAGATCTCCAATTCTCTTGATAGAAGAAATAGCGAGAAGAAATAGAGTTTTTAGTGTAAGGAACTTCTCTGAAACCTCTTCAATAGGCTCGAAGGGAGCCAGGGCCAGACCCTCAAGTACAATGGCCAAATCCCAAGCCGGTGCTCTAGAGTGCAATGCAGGCCTAAGCCTCAGTGTACCACGGAGAAAACGAGTAATAAGAGGATCTCTCCCAAGAGAAGAAGCCCCCAAAGGGGAGCGATAAGCAGATATAGCCGCTACGTACACCTTTAAGGTGGAGGGAGATAATCCAGCAGAGAAACGGTCTTGAAGGAAATCGAGAACTGTACCAACCGGGCAGTTAGCAGGATTTAAAAAACGTTCTCCACACCATGTAGAGAACAATTTCCATTTCAATGAATATAGTTTTCTCGTGGAAGGAGCTCTGGATTGAAGGATGGTCTCAACGACCTCAGTCGAGAGACCGGATTCTAAGAGCTGGGCCCCCTCAGAGGCCAAGCCCACAGTTTCCACAACTCCGGGCGAGGGTGAAATATCGTGCCCCCTGCTTGAGATAACAAGTCCCCCCTGACAGGAATCTCCATGGGAGAGCCGTGCAGAAGGGACACTAGGTCCGAGAACCACACTCGGGTCGGCCAGTGCGGGGCTACTAATAATAGATGAGCCCCCTCCCGGCGAACCCTCTCCAGAACTCCCGGAAGCAATGATATCGGGGGGAATGCGTACAGGTGCAGCCTCGGCCACTCCTGTACCATAGCGTCCAGTCCGAGAGGAGCTGGATATGTGAGGGAGAACCAAAGCGGACAATGGGTTGTATCGTAAGATGCGAAAAGATCTATCTGAGCTTGACCATAGTTCTCCCATAGGAGCTCCACCACCTCGGGGTGAAGTCTCCACTCCCCGGGCCTCAGCCCCTGTCTTGACAGGATATCTGCTCCAACATTCAAATACCCTGGAATATAAACTGCCCTGAGTGACAGTAATTTTCCCTGGGCCCATAGGAGGATCTGATGAGCCAGTTTGCATAATAATAGGGACCTCAGACCCCCCTGATGGTTGATGTAAGAGACCACCGATGTGTTGTCTGTGCGGACGAGCACATGATGGCCTCTCAGGTCTGGCAGGAAGTATTTGAGAGCCTGAAATACCGCCATCATCTCTAGTCGGTTTATATGCCACGAAAGCTGATGGTCCTGCCAGACACCTGTCGCCGAGCGGCCACTCATGACCGCCCCCCAGCCTGTGAGGGAAGCATCCGTCGATAGCGTTACGCGTCGACAAGAAGCCCCCAATACTGGGCCTTGGGCGAGGAACCAAGGTTTCTTCCACATGACCAAGGCACGTAGGCATAGCCGCGTGACCTTGATCGTGCGAAACGGATTTCCCCTCGGAGAAAACCCCTTGGTCCTGAGCCACCACTGCAGGGGTCTCATGTGCAGAAGGCCAAAAGTAACTACGTTGGACGTAGCTGCCATGAGACCCACCAGTCTCTGGAACTGTTTCACAGTGAGTGACTGGCCTAGTTTTACCATATTTACGGCTGTGAGAATCGCAGAAATACGAGCTGGAGACAATCGTGCTTGCATAGTTGTCGAATCCCACATCACCCCTAAAAAAGTGGTCCTCTGGGCTGGGAGGAGCACACTCTTCTTGGTGTTTAGCCGCAACCCCAACCTTTTTAAGTGAGACAGAACGACATCTCGATGCCGAACTGCCAACTGCTCGGAACGAGCCAGGATCAACCAGTCGTCGATATAGTTTAATACGCAAATGCCCTGGAGTCTCAGAGGAGCCAGCGCTGCATCCACGCATTTCGTAAAGGTGCGGGGTGATAAACCTAGGCCGAATGGAAGGACACGATATTGGTATGCTTCGCCCCCGAAAGCAAACCTCAGGAACTTCCTGTGATGAGGATGAATGGATACATGAAAGTAAGCGTCCTTCAAGTCTATTGTGACAAACCAGTCCTCGGACTGAATCTGTGATACAATCTGTTTGAGTGTAAGCATCTTGAACTTGAGTTTCTGAACTCTGCTGTTTAACTGACGCAGATCTAGAATAGGACGCAACCCCCCATCCTTCTTGGGAACGATGAAGTAACGGCTGTAAAACGTCCCGGGTTACGTATGTAACCCTAGTTCCCCGAAGGGACGGACGCTGCGTGAAATCGCAGTGGGAACGCCCTCAGCGTGACGCGTCTGAAGCATGAATGAAATCAGTCAATGGAGAGAATGAGCGTACTGCGAGTGACGTCATCGACCAGGAAGCTATAAATATCCCCTGAGTACACAACACGCCAGCTTAAAAGTTACTGAAGCAGCGACCCAAGGGGATGCCGAGAGTATGGCAGGACACGCAGCGTCCGTCCCTTCGGGGAACTAGGGTTACATACGTAACCCGGGACGTTCCCCTTCAGGGACTACCGCCGCGTGAAATCGCAGTGGGAACGCAATACCCACATCCCCATACGACCAAATCCCCGTCGTGTGTCATTAGGAGACACAAACCGACGAGAGAACCTGAGCCCCGGGAGTGGAGCTAAGATCGAGGGAATAAAATCTAACGAAAGTGTGCGGTGAGGACCAGCCTGCCGCATCACAAACGTCCTGAAGAGAAGCTCCTGAAAGAAGAGCTGTAGAAGCAGCCATACTCCGGGTGGAATGAGCCCTTACAGCCAAAGTGAAGGCTGATGGGCCGAACCATAAGCAAGTGGGATGGCCTCGACCACCCACTTGCTCATCCTTTTTCTAGATGCAGGACACCCTTTCTTAGGTGACCCAAACAGACGAACATTTGTTCCGATCTCCTCCACAGGGCAGCTCTGTGGACGTAAGCATCAAAACCCAAACTGGGCACAGCAAATTAATTTTCTCCTGGTCTGACGTCAGAAAAGGCGGAGGACAGAAAACCTGCAGAACTATAGGTCTAACTGAAACAGTTGGAACCTTAGGAACATAACCTGGTCTCGGAAAGAGAAAGGCCTTAACCAACCAGGAGCAAATTCCAGGCACGAGGGAGCCACCGAAAGTGCTTGAATATCTCCAATTCTTTTTAGAGATGAGATAGCGAGAAGAAGGATAGTCTTTAGAGTAAGAAACTTTTCCGAAACTTCCTCGATGGGCTCGAAAGGAGCAAGGGAGAGACCTTCTAAGATGACGGCCAGATCCCAAGCTGGTACCCTTGTGCGAACTGCAGGCCTCAGCCTCAAGGTGACACGAAGGAAGCGAGACATAAGCGGGTGTTTCCCGAGGGAACCTCCACTTGAAGGGGTGTGGTAAGCAGCTAAGGCCGCCACATACACCTTCAGTGTGGAGTGGGATAACCCTGTGGAGAGACGGTCCTGCAGGAAATCCAGGACTGTACCAACCGGGCAGTTAACTGGGTCCTGCTGGCGCTCTCCACACCAAGAGGTGAAAAGTTTCCACCTCGCGGCATATAACTTCCTCGTGGAGGGAGCTCTGGATCGGAGGATGGTCTCAACGACCTCAGCCGAGAGACCAGAATCTATGAGCTGGGCCCCCTCAGAGGCCAAGCCCACAGCCTCCATAGCTCTAGACGGGGGTGAAGGATCGACCCACTCGCCTGAGAGAGCAGATCTCTCCTGATCGGTATCTCTAGGGGAGAGCCGTTGAGGAGAGACACTAGGTCCGCAAACCATACCCGGGCCGACCAGAACGGGGCTATTAGCAGGAGACTGAGCCCGTCCCGGCGAACCCTCTCCAGAACTCCTGGGAGCAGAGCGATCGGGGGAAAAGCGTACAAGCGTGACCTCGGCCACGGATGTACCATCGCATCCAACCCCAGCGGGGCTGGATGGCTGAGAGAGAACCACAGCGGGCAGTGTGATGTTTCTCGAGAAGCAAATAGGTCTACCTCGGCAAGACCGAAATGTTTCCATAGGAGTTCCACCACCTCGGGGTGAAGACTCCATTCCCCGGGCCTCGGCCCCTGTCTTAACAGGATGTCTGCCCCCTGATTTAAATACCCCAGGAGATAAAAGCTCTCAGAGAAAGAATTTTCCCCTGGGACCATAGAAGGATCTGACGTGCCAGTTTGTACAGCGGGCAAGAACGCAAACCCCCCTGATGGTTGATATAAGAAACCACCGATGTGTTGTCTGTCTGGACAAGAACATGGTGGCCCCTTAGGTCTGGGAGGAAGTGTTTCAGAGCCTGAAACACCGCCAACATCTCTAGGCAGTTTAAGTGCCACAGACGATGATGGTCCTCCCACAGACCCTGAGCCCACCCGTGAGAGAGGCATCTGTCATTAGCATAACGCGACGACAAGGAGCTCCTAACACAGGGCCTTGGGACAGAAACCAAGGATCTTTCCACATGATCAGGGCGTGATGACACCGTCGCAAACCCACGATCATGAGAAACGGATTTCCCCTCGGGGAGAATCCCTTGGTCCTGAGCCACCACTGTAACAGTCTCATGTGCAAGAGGCCAAGAGGTATCACGTTGGACGCAGCTGCCATGAGACCTAGCAGTCTCTGGAACTGTTTTACAGTGGATGACTGGCCTAGCTTGACCTGATCTACTGCAGCGAGAATCAAAGCAATACGAGCAGGTGACAATCGTGCCTGCATCGTCGTTGAATCCCACACTACACCTAGAAAAGTGGTTCTCTGTAATGGAGAAAGAACACTCTTTTTGGCGTTGAGCCTCAGCCCCAGTCACTTGATATGAGCAAGAACGACATCTCGGTGCCGAACCGCCTGTTGTTTCCGATTGAGCTAGAATCAAGCAATCGTCTATATAGTACAGAAAGCGGATGCCCTGTAACCTCAGCGGGGCTATAGCAGCATCCGTACACTTCGTGAATGTTCGGGGTGACAGTGCTAGGCCGAACGGAAGAACCCGATATTGGTACGCTTCGCCCCCGAAAGCGAACCTCAGGAACTTCCTGTGTTGAGGGAGGATAGATACATGGAAGTAAACGTCCTTTAGATCTATCATGACAAACCAGTCCTCGGATCTGATTTGAACATCCCCAGTGACAGACACAGCGCCCTGTAACGTACTGGCAGGGAACAGCTGGTCTGGGCACTCCACAACCCTCCTCGGAGGGGGCGAGCGTCCCTCGGGAAATCGCTCGCTGAGTCTCTCTACGCCCTGTGAAGGCAGGGTTAGTAGAGCAGACCACTGAGGGCATCGGAAAAGACAGGGCACCGTGTTCTTGTGCAGTGAACTCAGGTCTTTCACGATAGGGACCACCCTCAGAACCCTGACGTTCAGCACGTCAGGATTTTTTCTTTTTTTTCGATGAAGTAGTATCCTAACTCCCTGCTGGGTGGGGGACCCATTCCGCCAGGAACTCTACTAAGGGAACCAGCCTCTCGAGGCTGGCCTCCGGATGAACATCCCGAGTGACAGACACAGCGCCCTGTAACATACTGGCAGGAAACAGCTGGTCTGAGCACTCCACAACCCTCCTTGGAGGGGGCGAGCGTCCCTCGGGAAATCGCTCGCCGAGTCTCTCTACGCCCTGTATAGGCAGGGTTAGTAGAACAGACCCCTGAGGGCATCGAGAAAGACAGGGCACCGTGTTTTTGTGCGGTGAACTCAAGTTTTTCCCGATGGGGACCACCCTCAGAGTCCTGACGTTCAGCCCGTCAGGACTTTTTCGACGCGGCCTTTCTGGCGACAATGACTGTCCTCAGATCAGTCCTGCCCCGAGAAGGCCGCGCCGGAGAGCACCCCGCCTCATCCCTCCAGTTTCTCTGCAGGGGGGCACGAGACGTGACACTCCCCTTCTGCTGTGCTCTTTTTGAAGACAAACTCGACGAAAGACTTTGCTCTGGTTGAACATTCTGCGTGACAGACACAGTGCCCTGTAACGGCGCACCGGCAGTAGGGCTGCACGATGTGTCGTTTTAGCATCGATATCGCGATGTGCGCATCCACGATAGTCACATCGCAGGATGTTGTGATGTAGGCCTAAGTCGTACAGTAGTTGATCCGTGATTCATGATCTGTACGGGCCAGCAGCTCCGGATTAATTGCAAAGTTTAACCATCATATAGTGAAAGTTTATCATTTGCATGTGTTTTTAAGTCCTGTCAGTTTAAACATCAAGCGTAAGAAGACTGGAACTTGCGCGTTGTTTTCTGTGAGCCGGGCAGATCAGTGGTCTTTCTCTTATTTCTGAGCTTGAACGAACACGAGAATTCAAAATAAAGTCAGAATGCCCTTCCTCCATTGAACAATTTTTGGCGACCGCCAAAGCGTATTTTTGTCCCGCCAAAGCCTTATTTGACCGGTGAGTGATAGATGACTGACTGCTGCGCAAAACTGAGAGAACGAGCAGAGAGAGAGAGCCCCGGTCGCGCGCGCACTCTCACCGTTTTCAAACTGTCTTGCTCTCTCACCCTCCCTCGCGCATATTAATGAATTGAGTTGACTGAATATCTTTGAGAATACACAATGGTAAAAGGTCGGAAGACCGAAGTTTCAGGTGAAGCATTCGGATATATTTCCTGAACTACCGCTGGTTGTGAATTGTGCTAAAAAAAATATTCTCTGAAAAGCGTTCCACACATTCAGATAAACCACACTTTCAATAAACAAAACAAAAAAAATCTATCCAGTGATGAAATGTTTTCTGTGTTGAGACCAATCTTGTGCGATGTCCTAACTGCCGGGATAATCACACAACGTGTGCCGTGGTCCGTTAATGACACCTCCAATTCGCGAACTAATGATTCATTTGAACCGATTCACTTTAATGAATGGTTAAAACAACTTATCTGTCCAACACTGAACTCACGAGATATAACAAATCGGAAACACTTTACAATAAGGTTCCATTTATTAAACTCTAGTTAACTACATTAGTTAATAGAATCTATGCAGATTTACTCCTTTACAAAATCACCCCAGTCATTCAGATGATTCATTCTTTCCAAAGAAAGCTATTTAAGTCATTGGGTGAAATTGTTTTCATATCGCAATATATATCGCAGAAAAATAAAATACCGCAATGTAATTTTTCCCAATATCGTGCAGCCCTAACCGGCAGGGAACGACTGGTCTGAACACACTAGAACCCTCCTTAGAGGCGGCGAGCGTCCCTCGGGAAAGCACTCGCCAGACCCTTCTACGCCCTGTTTCGGCAGGGTTAGTAGGACGGGCCTCTGAGGGCGCCGGGAGAGACAGGGCACCCTTAAGGGAGGTGAACGCAAGTCTCTCTCGGCGGGGACCCCCCTCAGATTTCCTTTGAGCAGGTCGGCCTGAAAAGCCTGCATAAAAGTCATCGTATGCAAACATGCAGCCGCCTGCCGAGCCACCGAGTAAGCCTTCCCCACCAGCACAGAGGTATATATATTTATTTATTTATTTATTTTTTGGTGGAAGAGCCGGTGCTTTAAGTGAAGACGATGAAGCAGGAGAGAGATAGCTCGCAAGCGTCTCCTCCGCCTACAGTATCGTCACATAACCAGCAGATTTAGCACCAACAATGTTACCATAAGCATTGGACTGATTTGTGTAAATTCTGCTTGAAACCGGTCTAACCCAGGTCTTTGAAAGCTCAGCATGAAGATCTGGGAAGAACGGTAAGCACCGGCTAGAAGGTTGAGGTCGTGCAGACAGAAATCTATCATCTAGATTGCTTTTAATTCTAGAAACCTGTCTATCAGCTGGCCACTCGATACTGTTATTTTTTTATTTTTTTTAGCTTTTCAACAATCCGAGATAATACATCCATCAAACCTTCTTCATTTGCAGTATAATGTGATAAACTAGTTTTCTCTGATAATAAACTTTCGACATCCAGCTCCTCAGAACTGGAAAATCTCAATTCAACATCATCATGTGCCTCCACCCGGGCAGAAGTAACCGCCGCAGCGCGTGCTTCCAGAGCCGGGTGAGAGGCACTAGATCTCGTCGGAGATAGCTGAGATAGGGCGGAGCCCGCCTCAACGTCGCCAGCGAGATCCATCTGCGAGCCCCAAGACAAGCGCCGCCGCTCTGCCTCAACAGAAGCGGGACCCGAGCCTCGGGGAGCTCGCAGCAAATCACTCTCCTCGAAGAGCGATCGCCGCGAGCGCAGAGTTCTCAAGGGAAAACGCTCGCAATGCTGACAATCGACTCCCTCGAGAGCCGACTGGGCATTGCTGCACTCCCAAACAAGCCAAACTTAGCTCGTGTGAATCCCCACCCGTGATGTGCCGAGTACAGGGGGGAACACACTTCTTATACTGCTCGCTCATATTGGTTTTTTTATATAAAATATATATAGTGAAAACTCCTGACAAAACAGACAAACACAATCGACAGATTCAGACACACACAGAGCTGCTGAAGTAACTAAAAGCTGGCGTGTTGTGTACTCAGGGGATATTTATAGCTTCCTGGTCGATGACGTCACTCGCCGTACGCTCATTCTCTCCATTGACTGATTTCATTCATGCTTCAGACGCGTCACGCTGAGGGCGTTCCCACTGCGATTTCACGCAGCGGTAGTCCCTGAAGGGGAACCCTGACTCTCTGCTGGGAGGAGAAACCCTTTCTATAGCCCCTTTTTGCAGAAGCGTCAGTACTTCTAGTTCCATGACCCGAGCCTGCCTTGGGTCCACCACTGTGGGAAGGACCCCTTGAAATCTGGGCGGACGAGAACCGAACTGAATTCTGTAACCCTTTTCTATTATATGCAGGACCCACTGAGAAATATTTGGCAGTAGTTTCCACGCTGCCAGAAATTCTACTAAGGGGACCAGTCTCTCGAGACTGGCCTCGGGATTCGGTTGTACGGACATTTCGGTGCCCTGAAGCGGCGAACCGGCAGGGAACAACCGAACTGACCGTTCTACGATCCTCCTCGGAGAATCGTATGGGGACGCTGACACCTCGGTGCCCTGAAGCGGCGAACCGGCAGGGAACAACCGATGTGGCAGCGCTGCGACTCTCCTCAGAGAATCGCCCCCCAGAGGGTGCCGAGGATGAACGATTTCTCGAAATCGTCCCTCCTCGGAGGGGACCACCCTCAGAAGCCTGACGCCTTGGGCGTCAGGACTTTTTCTTAGCCCAAGCCTTCTTAGAGATGACAGTCCTCAGATCTTGCCTACCCCTAGCTGGCCTGGACTGCGACCGCTACCCAGATTCCCCAGATTGTGGAGGAGCCCGAGTGGCGACGCTCTGTTTTTGATGCACTCTGTGCTGTGAGGAGCTTGTACTCGGATGAGACTGCTCGGATTTAATAATCATTTTTCGCCCAGCAGTCTCGGGGATATTGAAACGTCGAGGAAGAAACCTCTGGAACGCAGCCGATTGTTTTTTCGTTTCTTGAAACCTATCGACGACACAGTTGATAGCGTCGCCGAACAAACTTGAAGGTGACAGTGGCGCGTCCAGAAGAACAGACCTATCTTTATCCTTTATATCAGACAGATTTAACCAAAGATGCCGCTCCGTGGCCACCAGGGCTGCCATAGAACGGCCCACTGATTTGGCCGTCTCCTTGGTGGCCCGGAGAGACAGGTCTGTTGCGCGACGCAATTCTCGAATTGCGTCAGCGCTGACTTCCTCACGTTCATTGATATCCTTCAGCAGATCAGCCTGGTATGCCTGCAGTATAGACATAGTGTGCAGACATGACGCAGCCTGACCTGCTGCTGAATAAGCTTTACCCACCAGATGTAGATTTTAATGGCTTGGTGGGTAACGTCGGGGTTTTTAATGATGACGATGACTCGGGAGAGAGATAGCTCGCGAGCGTCTCTTCAGCCCGAGGCACCTTAACATAACCATAATCAGATGCACCCAAAACATTACTGTAACAGGAAGTTTGTGGGTTAAATACTCTGAATGACGCCGGTTTATTCCACGATCTCGAAACCTCATTGTGGAGATCGGGAAAAAACGGGAGTCGCCGACGTGGAGGCTGTGTTTTAGATGGTAAAAATCTTTCATCTAATAAACTTTTTCTAGTAACACTCAAAGAATCATCGGCTGGCCATTCAATATTTAATCTAGCTACAGCACGAGATAAAACCTCCATAAGCTCCTCATCATTATCGGAGGCATGAGCTGGCGAAAACTCAACATCCCCCATATCAACACTGACGACATCCAGATCCTCAGAACTGGATAGCCGCAACAATGGTGCCCCAACCTGGGAAGGAGAAGCCGCAGCGCGGGCTCCTTCCTGGGCAGAGGCACCGGATCCAGCAGGTAAGGGTTGAGAAAGGGCTGGGCCCGTCTCAAGCCCCGCTACTAGATCCATATGCGAACCCCAAGATGAAAGCCTTCGCTGTGCCTCGGCAGCAGCGGGACCCGCACCCCGGGGAGCACGAACCGAACCGTCCTCCTCAAAGAACGCCCGGCGAGAGCGGACTGTCCTCACGGACAGCTTCTCGCAATGCTCACAGTCAGCTCCCTCGAGAACTGACTGGGCATGCTCCACTCCCAAACAAGCAACACAAAGCTGATGTGTGTCCCCACCCGTGATGAAACGAGGGCAAGGGACAACACAACGCTTGAATTCTTGTTTTGCCATAATATATATATATATATATATAGATAGATAATGTGCTTGTGACAGACAACAATAAATAGACAAGGACAGTATACAGAGAGCGCTTGCTGAAGGCAACAGAAGCTGTCGCGGTCTGATTTCTGGTGTGCTTTATAGCTTCCTGGTCTATGACGTCACCGCCGGTGACGTCTCGTTCTTCCATTGGACTGATTATACACGTGCTTCACGACGCAATCACGCAGAGCGTTCCCACCGCGTCTCAACGCAGCTCGAGTTCCCTTGAAAGGGAACATTGGTGTGCGTGGATCCTTAAAAAGTCTTAAATTAGATTTGAAAATTGTAAGGCCATAAAAAGTCTTAAAAAGTCTTATTTTTACTTATGAAAAGTCTTAAATTTTCGATGGCAATTTGACTTAGACATATCTAAATGTTTTTTCAAATTAAAACTATCTAATTAGCGTACTTTTTGATTTATTATTCTTTCTTTGTGGATTTGCTTGTTCACGTGACATTTCGCGTCACATTCGCGCCAGCATTACGTCTGTCTCCTGCGTGCGAAACAGCAGAAGGAGAGGAGAAGAGAGTTGGTTAATTTCAGTTCAATTGTAAGTTCATTCTTTATGTACGTATAGTGGTGTGCGATGTGTATTGTCTATTATGATATTGTAATCATTGTTTTAACAATGTACGAGGCACTGTGAGCTTACATCGCTTTTGTCTCTCGTGCTTTCACTGCGTGATCTGTGCAGTTATAGATTTGTCCCTAAATGAGTTTTTGTATTATATATATATATATATATATATCATATTATGTTATCATACAAAAACACAAATTAAATTATACAGTATGCCTAGGCTTAAATCTATTTACTTGTAATTTAGCTGGCCGTGAGTGCAGAGACGCTCTGCTTGAGTGGTATTTACAACAGTAACGTTAAATACAAGTACTCCACAGCGACTCTAGGGGTCGCTGTTTGACAAAAAAGAATTCCTGCATAGTGTACCTTTAAATGTAGATTTAACCATGCTGAAGTGCATGTATAATTATCAAATGCCATTTAGGTAATACAACTTTGTGCATGTCATTGGATATTTCTTTTTATTTGTTACCTTTATCTCTTCATCTGTCAGAATGTCTTCTGCTTGTACACATTCCAGGACATCATTTCTGTGTAAGACAAAACAAACATTGCCTAAATTTAAACCCCATCTGTACATTTCATGTTTTGTCGTACAAAATGCACCACTAATTACCAAATAACAGTACTGAATTGTATTGTAAATACCATACATATTTAAATATATGAATCTCTGTTCGCATGGATGAACAATGGAATAAACGGAAATTGTGTATTAATAACATTGTAAAAAAAAAAAAAATCACATCAAGCAAAATGCCTACCTAGTGTTAACATCACTTGCTCCCCTTGCCATTACACTAGTATTAATAAAACAGAACTATAGCAATTATAACTTAATTATTATAATAATTTAGCCATGTGCAACATGTACAAGATTATTCTTACAAAACACAAGTTATGTTGCAGCCACAAAAGAAATCCTTCGCCGTCCAGTCGCTTCAACACTATTGTCTGCAACTGTATTTCCTATAAGGTCTCTCACAATACTCCTTTGGACAGATACTTACCTGTTACTCACTTACCTGTGTTTGTTTGAGTGGACTGGCGAGCACAAACTGCATCCAGTATCAGTTCCCACATTCCCGGTCAAGGAAAAGACTATGTTAATCATCTCACAATCGCCATTGACTTGTCTGCTGCTTTAATACTCACCTGCATAGTTTGAAATATCCAGTAAATACCTGTTTAATTCAGTCTGCATAGTTTGAAATATCCAGTAAATACCTGTTTAATTCAGTGATCTTGTGTCTCTCAGTATGACTATACCCTGACACTGTTTTTACTTTTATAGGTGCCTTGAGTATATGTAGTGTATTGAGTAGAATGCACTTAACAGTAAACTCAGGAATAAGCACTACTTGGCCACTCTAGGTTAACTCTGGATTGAATTTGGTTGGCCAGCATGTTGTTCCATGTTGCACAGTAAAATACAAAAGAAGAATGTTCATCGTTGTCCCGACTCTGATTTTTGTATTGTTTAAATAGACAAACACAACAATTGGCGACGAGGATTTTTGGTTATCATATGGAAGCGCTGTCTCCTAGTTTTTTTTTCTGGATGGACGTTTTTTTTTTCTGGGGGAAGTGATAAAAAGGAGATGAAAACACCGCCTCACGGAGATTGAGAGAGAGGTAGATTCAGCACAAACCAGTAAGTGAATTAAGAAAGATGGCAGGATATATCGGAAAGATTGATCCATTTGAAAATGCTACGGATGATTGGACTTTGTACTGTGAACGAATCGAGCAGTATTTCAAAGCTAATGACATCGATGATGAAAAGCGGGTGTCAGTGTTGTTGAGCGCAATAGGAGGGAAAGCATATGCTCTGCTGAGAAGCCTCACTGCTCCCACAAAGCCTGCTGATCTTAGTTTTGACAACATTGTGAAGATAATGCAAGAGCATCTAGCACCAAAACCGCTGCTCATTGCAGAACGATTCAGATTTCATAAACGGAATCAGAATGATGGAGAGTCAATCGCAGTTTATGTAGCTGAATTAAAGAAATTATCAGAACACTGTCAGTTTGGGGACGGACTAAATGACGCGCTGAGAGATCGTCTAGTCTGTGGCATTGCACAAGAGAGTATACAGAAGAGATTGCTCTCAGAGGCAGATCTAACATTCAAACGTGCAGTTGAAATTTCTGTCGCCATGGAAACGGCTGCCAGAGATGCAGTAGAGCTGAGATCAGGAGTGAAAATGTCTGTAAACAAGGTGACCACTGCAGGTAAACCTAAAAGAACTATGCAAAAATGTGAACTCTGTTACCGTTGTGACAGAGGTGGACACAAAGCAAATCAGTGCAGATTCAAAACTGAAATGTGCAGAAAATGCAACAAAGTTGGACACATACAAAGAGCATGTCGGTCTGATGTACCATACATTGAAAAGGGGAGACAGTACAAGGCTCAGAAAATGAAAAGTAGGAATGTGCATGTTGTTGCCCAAAACTCAGATGAAGAAAGTGACACTGGGTTGGCAAACTTAGAAATCTACAGTCTGAAAAGTGACTTAAAACAAGCAATCTGGCTTACACCTAAAGTGAATGGACAGACAATCAGAATGGAATTGGATACAGGCTCCGCCGTATCAGTGATGTCACAGCACGAGTTTGAAAAACATTTCAAAATGACTAAATTAAAGCCATCGCCTGTTAAACTGAAAACATATACTGGTGAGCCCATAATCCCTCTTGGGGTGATGCCTGTGACAGTAATGTACAATGATCAACAGAGTGAATTAGATCTGTACATAGTACGAACAGAGGGACCAGCACTTTGGGGACGTGACTGGCTGAGAAAGTTGCAGCTGGACTGGAAATCCATAAAAAGTCTGCAAGTCACAGTTCCTTCATCGAAGTGCACCCAAAAGAAACTGGAAAAAGTGCTGGATGGGGCTGTAGCTGTGTTTCAGTCGGGAATAGGAACGCTGAAGCATATAAAAGGAAAGATAACCCTGAATGAGAATGCAGTACCCAGGTTTCACAAGGCGCGGCCTGTTCCCTATGCTATTCGCCAGAAAGTGGAAAATGAGCTGGATCGGTTGGAAGCTGAAGGAATACTTTCAAAGGTTGACTGGAGTTCCTGGGCAACTCCAGTTGTTCCTGTTGCCAAGAAAGATGGAACTGTTAGACTTTGCGGGGATTTTAAAGTCTCAGTCAACCCTGAATTGCAGGTAGAACAATATCCACTACCAAGAATAGAGGATATTTTTGCTACACTTGCGGGTGGACAGCTCTTTAGTAAAATAGACTTGGCGGAAGCATATTTACAGATGGAAATGGAGGAGGACTCAAAAGTGTTCTTGACTATCAATACTCTCAAGGGCTTGTATCGCTATAACAGGCTTGTTTTCGGCGTCGCCTCAGCACCGGCCTTGTGGCAAAGGGCTATGGATCAGGTACTTCAGGGTTGCCCTGGTACCCAATGTTACCTCGATGACATCATCGTCACCGGTGACAGTGACAGTAGTCACTTGGAGAACTTAGCACGAGTTTTAAAGAGATTGGAAGAGTATGGACTGCGCGCAAGACGTGACAAGTGTGAGTTTTTCAAAGACACCATCACGTATTGTGGACATAAAATTGATGCGAATGGTCTGCACAAGTGTCACGACAAGCTAAGAGCTGTTGCAGAGGCTCCACAACCGGAAGATGTCTCGCAATTGAGGTCCTTCCTTGGATTTGTCAATTACTACAACAGGTTTTTGCCAAATCTGGCTACTGTTCTCCATCCTCTAAATGCCCTGTTACAAGCAGGAAAGAAATGGACGTGGACAAAGCAATGCAGGCAAGCTTTTCAGGAAGCAAAGAAACTAGTGATGTCAGACACAGTTCTGACTCACTATGACCCACACAAGCCACTAAAGCTGGCATGCGATGCCTCACCATACGGCATAGGGGCGGTGTTGTCACATGTGATGGGTGATGGAACGGAGCGCCCCATAGCTTTCGCATCACGCTCCCTCAGTGCTGCAGAGAAGAACTATGCACAGATTGATAGGGAAGCTTTGAGCCTGGTATGGGGCGTAAAACGATTCAATCAGTATCTGTATGGAAACAACTTTACCTTGGTTACGGACCATCAGCCGTTGGTTTCCATTTTCAATCCTCAGAAAGGAATTCCACTGACTGCAGCAGCACGGATTCAAAGGTGGGCGTTGTTTCTTGGAGGACATAGATATCAGATTGAATTCAAAAGAACACACAGGGACTTCCGGTTGGGCGCTGAAAATGACGGCAGCATAGAGGAGCAGCTCCCCGACTAAAGTTTTAAAATTCCTCCTTTCTCGGATTGTAAGCATAACAATTAGGATATTATAGTAAGGGGGTATCATGACAAGAGGGAAAGCAAAGAAAACTGGAAACAACACTGGAAATTTGGAAGATGTCGAAAATCAGTCAGGACTAGCAACGAAGCCAACGTTAGCCGAGGACGAAGCTAGCAAAGCCACGAGTAAAGCAGACGATTCATTTAAAAACATGGCAACTTTGGACATTGTGCTGCAAGAGCTCAGAGATTTTCGCAGTGAGAACGGGGAAAGCCTCAAAGTTATTCGGGAGGACATTCAAAAAATAGATAGCAGGTTGGACGAGGCAGAACGGCGCATAATGGAGACAGAAGACCGGATTCAAAATATTGAGGACGCCACTTTGGAACTTTTGGAGCTACAAAATCAAGTTGCAGCTAAATTGACGGATCAAGAGGGTCGTTTGAGAAGGGGCAATATCAGGATTCACGGCTTAAAAGAAGGAGCAGAAGATGGAGCCCAGTCGATGGTCGCATTCATCGAGTCCCTCCTGAGGGAGAAGCTTGAATTACCGCCATCCCTAGAACTCACCATTGAACGAGCTCACCGGTCGTTGGCGGCGCCACCCCCAAAAGACGCTCCGCCGAGATCAGTAGTGGTGAAGTTTCTCAGTTACAGATGCAAAGAAGAAATCATAAAGACGGTGTGGCAGAAAAAGGGATTCGAGTACGAAGGCAAGAGGATAATTATAGATCATGATTACGCACCAGAGATTTTGAAACAGCGGAAAAAATACGGGGAGGCAAAGAAAGTGCTCAGGGATAAGAAGATACGTTTCCAGACGCCTTTTCCGGCACGTCTCCGGATATTTTACGATGGTGGGACATGCACGTACGAGTCAGCGGAGGAGGCGACGAAAGATATGGCTGACAGGGGCTACCAGGTGAAGGTCGTGGAGCCCACGGAGGACGTGATGGAGAAGATAAAGCGCCTGACGTGGCGCCGTGACCGAGCTGCAAACGGTGGACGACAGGCGGATGCTAGACCTGGGTATAAGCAGAGACTGCAGGCTTTTAGGAGGATGCCGGAGGCAAATGACTGATCCAGAAGTTTCCAGGACTTTTTCTTCTCTTTTCTTTTTCTCTTCCTTTCTTTCAGTGTTTTAAGGTGAGATGTAGAAGAAGAACTCCCTCAAATTAAGGTACAATTGTCGGGTCTGTATTCTCCGAGTTGTCGTTATGGTATGTATTTTTTGTTAGATTCTTGTTGCAGCGAGGGCCCCCTGGACGTTAGGGCCAGAGGCTATCCCTCCGAGTCTTATATAGGCTCAGATAAGGTCGAGAGAACGATCTTAATTTTGGAAGTCCTTTTGTTTTTGTTTGGTGATTTTAAAAAAAATTGTTCTAGAGCTTGTTCTGTTAGGCTCATGGTTGTGTGTTTTTACGGTGGCATAGGGGGTGTACTGGGGATAGTAATGAGAACAATTAGACCTAAAATATGGCTATACAAAAAAACTTAATTAAGGTGGTTTCCTATAACGTGAATGGTGTTCTTAATCCAATTAAAAGAAGTAAAATTCTAAGTAAAATGAAGAAAGATAGGGCGGGGATAGTTTTCTTGCAGGAAACCCATCTGACAGAAAAAGAACATGAAAAACTGAAGAGAAATGGCTATAACCAGGTATATGCTGCTTCATATAAATCAGGCCACAGGAGAGGGGTAGCGATTTTAATATCGAATCAAATCCCATTCCAGAAACAGTCAGTGATAAGTGACAAAGATGGAAGATATGTCTGGGTTAAAGGACGAGTAGAGGGAGTACTAATTAGTCTTCTGAATATATATGCACCCCCTGGCTCAGATTGGACGTTTTATAGACATTTGTTTGATTTGATGGCATCAGAGGGGGAGGGGGTTTTAATCGCAGGAGGGGATCTGAACCAAAGGTTGGACCCTCAATTAGACACCTCAGGGAGGGGAGTAAAAAAGAATTTGATTCCAAAAAAAATTGGAGATATGATGGGGGAATTAGGTATCATGGATGTATGGAGAGAAGTGAATCCTACAACCAAGGACTACACTTTTTACTCTTCTCCGCATAAAATTTATTCAAGAATAGATTACATCCTAATGTACAATAAAGATAGACACATGGTGGGGAATTGTGAGATTGGGGTGGCTGATTTATCTGATCATAGTCCGGTTTATGCAACTTTGGCTTTGACACCTGAAAAAAGAACAACATTCTGGAGACTTAATGCCAGTATATTAAAAGGAAATATTAAGGAAGAATTAGATTCAGAAATTCAAAGATATCTGGAGGAGAATGATAATGGGGAAGTGTCCCCACCAATACTGTGGGACGCATGTAAGGCGGTGTTAAGAGGGAAAATAATTGCCAAGTCTGCTTATTTAAAAAAATTGAGGCAAAAGAATCTTGATGCATTACAATTGGACCTACAGAAATTAGAACAGGAACATAAAGAAAGGCCGAATGACAAAACTTATCAGGAAATTAGGAAGAAAAAAGCAGAGATAAATGAAATTTACTCAGCAGACATACAAAAAATGTTAATGTTCACAAAACAAAGGTATTATGAAACAGGTAGTAAATCAACAAAGTTACTAGCATATAAGTTAAAAAAACAGCAGGCTAGAAGTAATATATATAAGATAAGGGATTCTCACAATAAAATAATAAGGTATAAGACTGAGGACATACAGAAATGCTTTGAATCTTATTATACACAACTTTATGACCAACCATTCATTGATAATAAAGCAGACATAGACGCCTTTTTAGATACACTTTCATTGCCTAAGGTAACAGACGAACAAAACTCATTCCTGATATCAGTGATTACAGCTCAGGAAATAAACTCTGCGATTTCTAAACTCAAAGTGAATAAGTCTCCGGGAGCAGATGGATACCCCTCAGAATGGTATAAGTTGTTCAAGGAAGCATTAATCCCAATGCTAGTAAAAACATTTAACTGGGTGTTAAAGAAGGGTGAAATACCATACTCATGGCGTGAAGCCATAATCTCTGTAATCCCTAAAGAAGGCAAAGACGAATTGGATTGTTCCAGCTATAGACCTATTAGTGTCCTGAATCAGGATTATAGACTTTTCACTGCAATATTGGCTAGACGTATTGAACGGGTTTTACCGGATATTATTCAGTTGGACCAGACGGGATTTATTAAAGAAAGACAAACGCAAGATAATATAAGAAGGGCTTTACATGTGATGCAGCATATTAAAGAAAATCACACAGAAGCAGTAGTGATGGGAATGGATGCGGAGAAAGCGTTTGACTCTGTCAGGTGGGATTTCCTTTATAGAGTGTTAAAAAAATTTAACTTTCATGATACAATAGTTAGGACAATACAAACCTTGTATACTGACCCAACGGCCAGGATCAAGATTAATGGGAGTTTATCCAATTCTATTTCATTAAGGCGTGGATGTAGGCAGGGTTGTTCGGCTAGCCCCCTTCTCTTCGCAATTTTTTTGGAACCACTTAGCCAATCCATAAAACAAAACGCACAAATACAAGGCATAGAGATAATGGGGACATTTCAGAAGCTTGCACTATTCGCAGATGATGTTCTAATATTTTTGTCTAGTCCTGATACATCCTTGCCAGTACTCATGTCAGAATTTGTAAAGTTTGGGCAAATGTCCGGCTACAAAATAAATGTACAGAAAACACAAGTCCTCACTTTCAATTATAGCCCCTCTGAAGCGATTAAAGAAAATTATGAAATTAAGTGGAATTTGAAATCAATGAAATATCTTGGAATTAATTTAACAAAAGATATTAGCCAATTGAAATCAGCAAACTATGACCCATTAATATCCAAAATAAAAGAAGACATTGCAAGGTGGAATTTAATTCCCTTTATGACTCTTATATCTAGAGTTGAGGGGATCAAAATCAATGTTCTTCCCAGGGTGTTATACCTGTTTCAGAATCTTCCAGTGGAGATACTGGATAAGGAAGTTATAGAATGGGACAAAATTATCTCAAGATATATCTGGCAAGGAAAACAACCTAGAATAAGATACAAAACATTACAGTTATCTAAGGCGAAGGGGGGGCTAGCTCTCCCGTGCTTAAAAAGTTATTATCAAGCAGCGCTAATAAAGCCTTTGTTGAACTTATGTAATCCCTCATACTCTGCTAGGTGGAAAGAAATTGAAATAGAAATGACAACGGAAGCTCCAATTCAGGCATTAATTGGGGATTACAAACTCAGGCACCATTTGAAAAATGTACCCAATCCATGGCTTGACATTTCACTTAAAGTGTGGTTTGAAATTGTTACAAAGAATAAATTGACACACAGGAATAAGCTGCTAAGGTGGATAGGATTTGATACAGAATTTTCCCCTAATATAAGAGATAATAGATTTAAAAATTGGGAACAAGGACCACGTATGTTTTGGGAACTATTAGAAAAGAAGAAGTGTAAAAGTTTCGAAAATATGAAAGGACAGTTTAGTCTGGCAAATCAAGATTTTTATAGATTTCTGCAAGTGAGACATTATTTAGAGCATGATATAAAAAAGGAAAATTTTGACGTAGAATTCAACATTATAAAACTCTTTATCTCCTCATACCAATCTAAAATAAACAGGAAATTAATTGCAAAGATTTATTCAGGGATAGAAGCTTTAAAAGGAGACGATACACACTACATAAAACAAAAATGGGAAATTGAAGCAAACATAAAATTGACGGATGAGGAATGGGAGGATCTCTCGCAACAAATATGGAGAGTGACATCATCCTTAACCTGGAGGGAACATGGATGGAAAAACTTAGTGAGATATTTTAGAACCCCAGCTCAGACAAAATATCGGGATACAATCTGTTGGCGGGGATGTGGGGAAAAGAGTGCAAACCATGTTCATATTTTTTGGAGTTGTCCCTCGATGGTGAAATATTGGATGGAACTTAAACAGTGTATGGACAAGATTTTACAGATTAATCTACCTTTCACTTTTGACACACTTTATTTGGGAAGACTTAATATGCAAGGTAAAAAGAATCTGAATTGCAAAATGTTTAAAATCATGTTACTAGCAGGAAAAAAGGGAATTACTAGGAAATGGCTACAGGTGGAAGCGCCAAGAAAGGAAAATTGGGTTGATGTCATGCATGATATATACGTTATGGAGAAACTGACTTCCACTTGTAGATTTGAAATGGATAAATTCGAGAGAATATGGAATGGATTCTTAAAATTTATTCGGCCAATAAGATCAGATTTTGTGTGAAATATAGTACCTGAGACACTCCCCTGTTTTTGTTCTTGCTACCAGTCTGTTTGTTTTTTTGTTTTATTGTATTTCTTTTATTTTTTTTATTTATTTTTTTCTCGTAAAAAAAAAAAAAAAAGCTGATGTGAGACAAGACAAAAATGTTGTTTAATATGACCAAATGTGTATTTATGTCTTGCAACTTCAAGAAATAATAAAATATAAAAAAAAAAAAAAAAGAACACACAGACATGCTAATGCTGATGGGCTATCACGTCTACCATTGGATGGGTGTGATTCAAAGACAGAGAACGCAAGCACACCTTTGGACGTTTTTACAATTGCTCAGCTTGAGAGTTGTCCTGTTACAGACGAAATGATTCGGAGAGAAACCAGGAGAGATCCTGCATTGTCTCAGGTATATTTAGCTATACAGTCTGGCTGGAATACAGAGCAGAAGGCTCGTTTCACACAATTCTATCAGCGCCGTGATGAACTAACTCTGGATGGTGGTTGCATCATGTGGGGATTAAGAGTTGTTGTACCTCCTAAGTTGCGAACTCGAGTTTTGGAGGAGCTTCATGTTGGGCATCTAGGAGTGGTAAAGATGAAATCACTTGCTAGAAGCTTTGTATGGTGGCCTGGAATAAATCAGCAGATCGAGCAGCTCGCCATGCATTGTTCAGGATGTCAACATGTGCAAAAGATGCCAAAGACTGCACCACTACATCCTTGGGAGTGGCCTGCGTCACCGTGGCAAAGGATCCATGTTGATTTTGCGGGTCCTTTCATGGGCACCACATTTCTGGTTGTGGTCGATGCATGTTCAAAGTGGCCAGAAGTGTTCAGTATGACCTCCACAACTGCAGCCCAAACGGTGACGGTTCTGAGAGAACTTTTTGCAAGGACTGGTGTGCCAGAACAGCTGGTGAGTGACAATGGTCCCCAGTTTATATCGGAGGAGTTCCAGATCTTCTTAAAGAACAATGGTATCAAACATGTGACCTCAGCGACCTACCACCCAGCTACAAATGGTTTAGCTGAGAGATTTGTGCAAAGCTTGAAAAATGCACTACGGGCCATGACAAGCGAAAAGATCACACTGAACCAGAAACTTCACAATTTCTTGTTTGCATATCGAAATGCCACTCATTGCACCACAAACCGAACACCTGCCATGTTGTTCCTGGGTAGAGCCTTACGTTCAAGGTTGGATTTGTTGAAACCCAATTTGAGGAGGACTGTACATGACAGACAGATGAAGCAATCACAAGGAGGAGGAAAAACCAGAGAGTTGGAAATAGGAGAGAGTGTGCTTGCTAGGAACTACAGAGGAGATCATAAATGGACACCTGCAAAGGTCAAAGAAAGAACAGGACCACTCTCATATACAGTCGAGATTGCACCAGATACTATCTGGAGACGACACATTGATCAGTTGAAAAGATCAGATGTTCCTCTGGAAAGTGTTCCTGTGAGTGTTCCATTCACCACTGCTGATACTGTTTCCAGTGGAAGTGATGCAACAACACTTCAAGATGATACTGTAGTTCCCAGTGAAGTGCCAGAAGCACTAACTCCAACCTGCGAAGAGAAACGTTACCCTACCCGGGTACGGAAACCACCAAGCCGTCTGGATTTGTGAAAAGAAACCCGGAGTGGGACATTTAGTTACAGTAGCATAAGTTGTTCCTTTAAAAAAAAAAAAAATAAATAATAATAATAATAATAATGTTTTGTTAAAAGAGAAATATTGTTGTTAAAAATTTCCTTATCTAGGGGGGGAGGAAGTGTAGTGTATTGAGTAGAATGCACTTAACAGTAAACTCAGGAATAAGCACTACTTGGCCACTCTAGGTTAACTCTGGATTGAATTTGGTTGGCCAGCATGTTGTTCCATGTTGCACAGTAAAATACAAAAGAAGAATGTTCATCGTTGTCCCGACTCTGATTTTTGTATTGTTTAAATAGACAAACACAACAGTATAGGCAATCTTTTCAGTTTTGTTGTGTGTAAACTGATGTAGAATTAAATTGAAATTGATTTGTGAGTTGTACTGCACATACCTTGCTTTCCCATTTGCTCGCTGGAACAAACATGCTCTAATATTCCATGCCAGGCAATGGCTACTGGAGTGCACCATCTTTGCCTATTCTTGCTGTAGTCTCAGTTCTTTCTTTTGCATCTTTAGCATTTCTTCAGTTGTATATGGGAAGTCCTGTGTAACAAATACCTTTGCTGTAAAACTGTGTTTCTCTTATTGCCAGTACAGATTTTGACAATGAGATTAGTCTGACCTCACGATTCACATCTTTAAGCATTTGTGCAGCATGGTGCAGACGGAGAGTCAAAGTCTCTGCAGTGACCTCACGACGTAGTACTTCGTTTTCAGCTGCCAAGTTGGGAACAAAATATACTGACAAACCACAAGCTACAGATGCATAGCAGAGGATAATCAGCTCACATGCAACTCACAGAACACACTAAAATACCACAATTATCTGAGTCCTGCTGTTTCCACTGAACAGGATATGATACGGTCCAACCTTTAAGGCCTCCAGAAAATCTGAAGACATTTCTATAATAGAAGGTGGTCGCACTTGTTTAATATAAATATACTTTCACAGTGCAGTACCAAATCATGATAAATGTAGTGTGCAGTGTGATGCTCCCTTACCTGAGGAGGTTCATGTCACTATCACTAATTGTTGTATACATTCCAAGTGAATCATAGATTGTAATCTGCTTAGAAATAAAGTCAAACACCTGCAAAGAAATACACCTGTCATCATTCCATTCCAAAACATATAACAGTTTTAGCTTATCATAGGCTGTTAAACAAAACAACTTCTACCAAAAATGTCATACAGACATCCATGCATTTCTATTCAAGCCAAATGATAGAGTAAATGATAGTAAATAATGGTGCTTAGCCAAAGAATGAAATGGTTCCCCCTCTCGGGAGAGTGACAACCCACAATTCTAGGGAGGAATATTTGTTCAGAGACCTACAAAACCACAGTAACATCAGGTAGGAAAACAGCCCATGTTAAGAGCAGATGTGTTTTTTTCTAAATTTTGTTTTATTATGCAAAAAACCAACAATGTCGACCCCCAGATCTTTGTCAGAAATCATATCTGGATCAGGCCTTTTAAAAGTTCCAACTGCAAATAGAAGCAGAGAGTCAGTAATACCTACAAATACATAACAAATCCAACAGAGATGCAGAACTTTCCATTAAACGTTCTGATGTAGGTTATTACATATTTAATCCTTGCCCACTTATCATTCTTGATACAGGCACACATTTGTATATGCATGTCAGATATCAGAATCTTCATCATAAATGTCATTGCACATCTTCTAATTAACAGATAACCAAATGACTTACGTGGGACATCGAAGGCCAGTTTCCAGTTGGCATCTGCTATTACCACAACTGGGTGGTATCTGCACTGGTAGCAAGAGAATTCAAAATTAAATGTTGTCAATGTCAAGAAGTGATGGAAAGCTCTCCTCAGTATCTGGTGGTGGTACCGGTTGTCATTGAAGAATGACTAAATGTCCACCATGCGTCCACTGGTGGTCTTGGTCTGCCATTAAACAACAAGGTAAAGGTATATACATTAGTATTAAATCATTTTTAATGATTTTTCGGTACAAACACGGAAAGTAGTATACTTTATCTTAATATATAAATGCTACCTGTATTTGAATAAGCATTCACCGCAAAACCGGAGAGCAGAAGCTCACACAAAGGCAGTGTTAAGAAGGCATGGTTGTTAAAGTTGTGGAATCCAGAAGAATACTCCTGGAATCTCACAACATTTTCACATTTTGTCAGCAACATGTTTTCATCACACTCTTTTACAGCAACAGAAACACCTATGAATTGAAAGTAAACATTAAAGCTGATATAAATAATAACTGTACTCATTGAGGTGGTACTACATTGGTGGTGGTTTGAGGATAGATCCTTGATACCATTGTAAAGCACTTTGAGCGTACAGTAGTACGTTAAAGCTTTATATGTTATAGTATAGTTGTAATGAAGCACTACATACTGTAAATGTTTCATGATTCATGCACTGAAAAGGCTGTCATTAAAGTCTGATATTACCGAGATATCATGATGGATAAATCCATGTAAATGTATAAACTTGCTTGTTGACTTACCTTTTCGGACACACCACAGCTTGGCTGCTTACAACTGTGGTTGGATTGAGTTCCGGAGGGGAAGGCCCGGGATAGTAGGGGCAGGTGTTTTCTGAGGGAGCAAAACATGGTGGTGGTTCTTCCTCTTGAGTCCTTAGCGTCAAAGGCAATTCCTGGAGGCATGGGATGCGTTTATGTTTTGAGAGGTATTCTGTCATAACACAGATTGTTTGTGTGTTCATATTGTGTGGCTCGCACATGATGCCGCTTTCAACCATGTGAGTCTCCAAATCGTCAATGTCCTCTACTTGAATATCAGAGGTGGACAGTAGGGTGCCAGGGGACTCCTGGAAAATCCACCACATCCCCATCATTCGATGTACACAATGGTGTGATCTTCCTGTTCCTTGACACTGACAGTTCCACTGCCCTACCACTGCATCAAATGTCACTCTAGTTCTCCAAAACTGACACTAGTTGTCTGTTGTATTTGTGTATACTGAAAAATAAATACCACCGATTACAGTATCCTTCATCTCCAAAAAATACTGGAAAGACACTTTCAACTCCATGGTTGTTTGCAGTGTTGTTGAATTGTTCACATGTGACAGCCCACTCTGAGGACATTAGCCCCCTTGCTCACCATGTCCTTCAGTAAGTTACACTGTAATACAGCAGGCTTTACATATGACTTGGCATTCTGGGTTCTTTCAAGGTGTACACACTCTTTTCCAGGATTTCCAGAGGACCAAGCAATCTGCATAAATCAGCGGCAATTTTCTACCTCACAGTCAATATTTGGTGGATTGGTAGACTTGAGTACAAGAATTGGGAAAACAGGACTATGGTCATATTTTGGAGTGACATAAATTCCGCTTCTTGCATCAATGCATATCATAGGAGTAGTGTCATAGTTGTGTGCATCCCTGATATGTCTTCTTAAGTTTTTTGGATGCGCTTATGACAGCTTTGCAGTGTGGACATGGAAAAAGTTTTGGTCCAGCTTGGAGTCCAATTTCTCCTCAGAGTCACTGGTCACATCATCAGCTTTTCGTTTTAATGAGCTTATCTTCTCTGCAAAAAGATAAACACTGGTTAAAAAGGTTAAAACAACATCCTTAAATCTCTGCCTGCAAGACTCTGTTTAGCCTGTTTCTTTCACACAAGACAAGATAAACAGGAAAAGATTTCATATATTGCACTTAAATATACACATAGACAAACAATAGAGAAAGACACAAGAATGCAGAGACACAGGAGAGAACAATAACACGTAAAAAAAGACACATAAACAGTGATTATGATATTGCCATCAAACAACAATAAACACTGCACAGAATGCATAGTATACCATGATCCTATCATATCACATATAAACACAAATCACCACAACAGAACATCATGAGCCTTTAAAAAAATCATATTTTACAATCAAATTATGTATTTATTTACTGTTAGTTATTTAAGAAAAAATAATGGAAACAATGAATGCTGTATACTACCTTGCTTTCGCAGAGCACAGCGAGGAGCAGCCAGAATCAGTGATGGCCCTGGGCCAGCAGGGGAAGGTAAATAGACAAGACTGTTCAGGTTACCCTTGTTAATAAAATGGATGCTATGTCCTGATGTGACACACACACACACACACACACACACACACACACACACACACCAGAATCAAGTTCTCTTTCCCGCTTGAACGAACAATAACACATCACATAATTATGTCAAAATGTCGGTTTTGTTGAGTATTCTCATAAGAGCCGTCTTAAACGAGTAAAATAATGTCTTAAATGAACGTAAAGAGTTGTGAGAAAATGAGATGCGTCATGTTAGGCAGCGACAGATCTTAAAGTCACAGTAGCCTAATAAACCAGTTGCAGTGATGTCTGTTATTAATGTTAATAAAAGAACAAAGGTATCAGAAAATTGTAGCTTTAATGAGGATTAATCTATATGTAATTAATTTATGCAGGGCAGACTGTTTGATAACTTTATTCAATTTCTATATATTTCCTATCTGTCAGACAGGTAGGAAGGCCACATGTACATACAACATTTATTCTGATGGGTTATGTGAAGATTGTTTTCAGTTCACTTAAATTAAAAGTTGTTATTTTCCATAGCCTAATAAATGTTGAAATTGATATATAAAAAAATTCATAGAGACATCAGTATTTGTATTAATATCGTTCATTCATAAAAAATGGCATTACAACAAATATTAAAAACATACTGTATTTAACTTAAGAGCTGCGTCGTACAGTAAAGAACTTATCTGAAGCAGCAGAAAGGAGCAGCAACTGGCTGTGGTTGAGACGGAAAGATTCTAGCTGGCTGTGTACAGGCCGCCATGCTACGGTTTCGTAGAATTCTTAAAAACTTGAAAGGTCTATTGGTTGATTTGTATAGGTTGTATAGTATTTACAGTCATTACGTTCCTGTGTATATTGCGTGAATGACGGGTGGTTGGGCAGATAGTGTTTTGCGGTAGGTGGTATGCCATACGGAACCGTTGCCACTGAAACTGCATATTAACGCACCAGTGGGGCTCGACAGCCTTAGTCAAACGGGTTGGCGCGTATGGTTGGGTTGCGGAGAGATTGTGAGATTGTGGTTAGGTCTCAGCAGCAACTGTTGGTTTATTTGTATAGGTTGTATAGTATTTACAGTCATTACGTTCCTGTATATATTGCGTGAATGACGGGTGGTTGGGCAGATATTGTGTTTTGTGGTAGGTGGTATGCCATACGGAACCGTTGCCACTGAAACTGCATATTAACGCACCAGTGGGGCTCGACAGCCTTAGTCAAACGGGTTGGCGCGTATGGTTGGGTTGCGGAGAGATTGTGAGATTGTGGTTAGGTCTCAGCAGCAAGAGGGAAGTAGAGGTCAGTAAGCTGGGCTGAGTTGAGTGGGGGACGGAGGGGGGTGACTCTGGGATGCCAGAGTCACTGTCGAGCCCTCTTGAGGTGTCGTGGGCTAGTCGACGAAACACTGAGGACGGAAGGTGCCCACTTGAAGACCCTAGAGATGTTCCCTACTCCGCTCAATCCAGAGGGTTGTTATGGGGGACCGCACTGTGGTTGCAGCCGTTGTGTGTGCTGACGCGCAATACACTGTATTAACACCAGACAGAAGATTCACGTCACTAGATGGAAAGAAGCGTAAATGGATGGAGAAGCATAGGTTACTGTAAAGCTACGTCTTAGTTGGTGATTATCTTGGCGAAAGCCGAGTACAAATCAGCATGAAGTTTTAACATCTACTCTCGTGTAATGGAAGTCTTAAAGTTGTATTATTTACATTGAATTATGAGTCATGATATTCATATTCTGATGTTATTTAGGCTAGTAGTAGAGCTGGAAGAGTCTAAATAGAAATATCTACAGACCTACATTTCAAATGCTATTAATAATTACTTTGGAGAGGGGCTATTATTATATTATTGTTGTTATCAATAGTAGTTGTTGTAGTAGTTAATTTAAAATCAAGCTTTGTGTTCTCTTCTTGATTTATCATAGATATATCCCAGTCAAGAGCCAGACAGCCACTTCTGAAGGGTTTCCCTCGGACCCTCATAGGCGATCGAGGACGGGGCTTCATTAAAGAGTGGGACAGTCCCCATAAATGGCTGGAATATTCTCAAAGTAAAGATGCTGCCTTCTGCTATTCCTGCCGGCACTTCAGTCTCCCTTCTTCACGTGATTCAGCATTTACATCTGAACGATTCAGGCACTGGAAGAAACCAACCTTTAGCCATGGAGGATTTGCTAGCCTTGCAAAATCAGAATCACATACCAATGCTATGATAGCCTGGAAAGACTATGTAAAATTGGCAGAAAGCAAATGATCGCAATTGTGGAAACCCTGCTTCTCACAGCTACGCAAAATATCGAGCAAATAATGAATTATGGAATTACTTGCTAAGCATGATAACATAGTCAAGAAGAAAATGACTAGTCAAAGAAAGCATCTGTCTGACATTTCACAGTCCTCACAGCTGAATTTGGGCATAGCTGTTACCCTTGTTGATTCGCTTGTCGACACATTGAATGGATATCGAGAGGACTCTGTCTTCAATGAAATTTGGGACAACACAATGACTCTCGCCGAGCAATGCAGTGTCAATGTTGTATCTTCAGGTCGTCAGGTCACACCGAGCTCTAGGCTTGAAGCGTATTACATTTCCACACCAATATCGCAGAGACAGGTCAGCACAGATAAGGAATCATTTAGGACAGGCTCCTTCATTCCAGTTGTTGATGTACTTCTCTCTGAGATTAGGAGAAGGTTTTCTAAAGAGAATTGTGTCATAATGGAAGGGATACAGGCCTTGAATCCTGGAAGTCCCACGTTTTGTGAGAAAAATGAATTGTTTCCATTTGCCTCACAATACAACTATAGCACTGAGGATCTAGAATATGAAGTTCCTCAACTTAAACGAGTTCTTGAAAGGAAGCAAACCAGCGGTGAGGAAGTGCCATCCAATTTAGTAGACCTCACAGTCTTCCTTGAGCCGTACAAGGAGATTTTCCATGAGATATTTAAACTTTGCAGAATTGCTCTTGCATTACCAGTTTTTTTGTGCTAAAGTTGATCAAGACTGTCTTGAGAGGGGGTTTCCGGTTATGGAGTAAGACGAGTAGACGTGTGCGCGGCTCGCTCCCTAAACTTTTCAGTGTTTTCTAATTTAAACCTCAGCATTTACGTTGGCATCTGATAGTATTTGTTTGTAAACTATTTCGTGACTTCAATCACTTGTGAAATGTCGAGAGGAAAGGGCAAACATGTTGATAAAGACCGAGAAGACGCCTCTACACTGGGTGCTAGTATTAAGCTAGCCGAGATCAGTGCTTTGCATGACGATCTCAGGGCCTTGATCGCCGCGGACTTCAAAACATCTTTCGAAAGTTTGGCAACCAAACTAGATAGCATTCAGTCCACTGTGGCAGATCATGATATTCGCATCGGTAATCTCGAGTCTGGCACTACGGAAATTAGTCAACAGCTTGAGCAAGTCGAAGCTACGTGTTCGAGGCTCCAGAAGGATAATGAATGGCTCAAGGCTAAAGTCTCAGACCTCGAAAGCCGCAGCCGGCGCCAAAATATTCGAATTCTGGGCTTACCCGAGTCAATCGAGGGGCCGCGTCGACTAAATTTTTTTCCCAACTTCTGATGGATGTCCTTGGATCTCAGGTGTTAACCTCGCCGCCTGAGCTGGATAGAGGTCATCGTAGCCTCGCACCTAAACCAGCGCCCGGGCAGAGACCGCGGCCTGTCATTCTACGATTTCATCGCTTTCAAGTGAAAGACCTGGTCATCCGTGAGTCTCGCAAAAAGGATGAGCTGCTGTATGAAGGACATAAGATCCGTATCTTTGAAGATTACTGCCCTGAGGTTTTGAAACTTCGCACCGAGTATAAAGATGTGATGTCGTCACTGTACAAACATGGTCTCAAACCTGCGCTTCTCTACCCTGCTAGACTGCGAATCACCCTTCCAAACAGTGAGAAGAAATGGCTGACTTCTGTTTTAGAAGCCAACAACTTCATCCAGAGCTTGGACTCGTAGTAGATTCGATGGATGGCATTCTACAATGAACAGTCTCGATCTTTTTTTGTTCTTATTTTTCCTCTTGTAATTTCGGGGGCAATGTTGGCTGTTTGCCAAATTTGACAACGTGTTTTATTTTATTTTTAATTATTTTTATTTTTTTTCTCTTCTCCAAACTTGCTCAATATGAAGACTCTTCTGTTTGGCCTTTCAATCTCACTCTATTTACAGTATGGTAATCTCAGGCATCTAGTTTTAAGATGTGTATTTTCTGTTCTAAATGGTAATGCTTTGAGCAGCCCCTTTTTTATTTTTTATTTTTCTTCCTATCAGTCTCCTATTAATTTAGGGACAAGTTGGGCTGTTGGCTAATGATTTTAATATTAGACTGTTTGCTAAACTTGACAAAGATGAGTGTTCGGTATTACTTTAACTTGTTCACCTCAACCATCCTTCAGTTTGATCTTTAAAAACTAATCTATACATAGGGTGCTAATTTTAGACTGGTTTTAATGCTCATTAGCCCAAGTTGGGTTATTATTAATTTTTTTTTATTTTATTTTTTTATTATAAATATTTTTTTTTTTACCTGGTTATTATACATTAGAATTGTTTTGAAGTCTAAGTCTGTCAGTAATTTTTATTTGACAAATATTATTGAGGCTACGTACCATATATGGGAGGACTAGGAGTTAGGAAGCTTACCTGTTATGGTAAAGTGCATCCAGTTGCTGGTTTTGTTGTGAGCTGGTGTAAGGTTGGGTGGGTGGTTTTATTGCATGAAAAACGGGGTGAACCCTCCTGTACGCCGGAGGTAAATTGAGGGGGACTGCCACTGGACTAATGATCTTGGCGACAGTGAACGGGCCAATGAATTTGGGAGACAGTTTAACGGAGCGGAGAGGAATGTTTCTTGTTGAAAGCAACACTTTTTGACCAACGACGTATACGGGAGGCTTCGACCGGTGGCGATCGGCCTTGGCCTTGGTGCGCGCCCCCACCTGGAGTAGAGTCTCACGGGCTCTAGTCCAAGTGCGGTGACACCTCTGGACGAAGGCGTGAGCGGAGGGGACCGCGACCTCGGATTCCAGACTGGGAAAAATTGGTGGCTGGTAACCTAAACTACACTCAAACGGAGATAGGCCCGTGGCCGACACTGGTAATGTGTTGTGGGCGTACTCCACCATGGACAGTTGTTGGCTCCATGAGGAAGGATTCTTGGAAACCAGACATCGTAACACCCTCTCCAGATCCTGGTTGGCTCTCTCGGTTTGGCCATTGCTCTGGGGGTGAAACCCTGAGGACAGACTAACCGTCGCTCCCAGTAATCTACAAAACTCTCGCCAAAATTTGGACACAAACTGGGGTCCCCTGTCGGAGACCACGTCCATCGGGAGGCCATGTAAGCGAAAGACGTGGTCCACGACTGTCAACGCTGTCTCCTTAGCTGAGGGTAATTAGGGTAAGGGGATAAAATGAGCCGCCTTCGAGAACCGGTCCACCACGGTCAAAACGACTGTGTTACCCTGGGAGGGCGGGAGGGCGGTAATAAAATCTAGAGCGATATGGGACAAGGGTCTCGAAGGGACTGGCAGCGGTTGAAGTAACCCATCTGGGGGTCGATTGGAAGTCTTACCAGTGGCACAAACCGAGCAAGCCAAAACAAAACTGTGAATGTCACGAGCCATAAGTGGCCACCAGAATCGTTGCTTAACTAAAAAAGTATTGCGATTAACTCCTGGATGACAAGCCACGTTGGAGCAATGACCCCACCGGATGACGTCAGACCTTAATCCCTCGGGCACAAATAAGCGATTCGGTGGGCAACCGGGCGGAGGCGTTACCCCTTCTAATGCCGTCTTGACCTTCGACTCGACCTCCCATGTGAGTGTGGAAACAAATAGGGTTTCGGGTAAAATGCACTCGGGAGTAACCGGGCGTTCGGAGCGATCAAAAATGCGAGATAAAGAGTCGGGTTTGATGTTCTTAGAACCTGGGCGGTACGAGAGAGAAAAATCAAAATGACCGAAAAAAAGTGCCCACCGAGCCTGCCTGGAGTTCAATCTTTTAGCGGTTCTGATGTACTCTAGGTTCTTGTGGTCAGTCCAGACGATAAAAGGTACCCCCGACCCTTCTAACCAGTGGCGCCATTCCTCCAATGCTAACTTGACTGCCAACAACTCCCTGTTACCAATGTCGTAATTACGTTCGGCTGGGGATAAACGATGAGACAAAAACGCGCAAGGATGCATCTTGTCGTCTGCAGAAGAGCGCTGGGACAGCACTGCACCTACCCCCACCTCTGACGCATCGACCTCCACCACGAACTGACGTGAGGAATCAGGGGCAATAAGGATGGGGGCTGAAACAAATCGGCCTTTCAGTTTGGCAAACACGGCTCCAGCAGTGTCTGACCACCTGAACGTCGTTCTGGGGGAGGTCAAGGCGGTCGGAGGTGCGACCATTTGGCTGAAATTGCGAGTAAAACGCGAATAAAAAATAAAATTGGCGAACCCCAGAAACCTCTGTAGGGCCTTACGGGAATCTGGACTTGGCCACTCTAACACAGCCTTAACCTTCTCAGGGTCCATACGCACTCCTTCAGATGAAATGATGTAACCTAGGAAAGGAACAGACTGTGAATGGAAATCGCATTTCTCCGCCTTGACAAAAAGACCATTCTCTAACAACCTCTGAAGCACTCGTCGGACGTGTTGCACATGTTCCTGGAGAGAAGCAGAAAAAATCAATATGTCATCCAGGTAGACATATAAGAACTGATCTATCATGTCTCGCAACACGTCATTGAACAATGCCTGGAAGACTGCTGGGGAGTTGGACAGCCCGAACGGCATGACCAAATATTCAAAGTGCCCCCTGGGGGTGTTAAAAGCAGTCTTCCACTCATCCCCCTCCCTAATGCGAACCAAATGATAAGCGTTACGTAAATCCAGTTTTGTGATGATAGACGCTCCCTGCAACCTCTCGAAGGCCGAAGACATCAACGGCAAAGGATAAGTATTCTTTACCGTGAAGTTGTTCAACCCCCGGTAATCAATACAAGATCGCAGAAACCCGTCCTTCCTCCCCACAAAAAAGAACCCCGCCCCCGCTGGAGAAGAGGAAGGTCGAATGAACTTGGTTGCTAGAGAATCAGAAATATATTTCTCCATAGCCTCCCTCTCTGGGACAGAAAGCGAATATAACTTGCCTTTAGACGGAGACTTACCTGGTAATAACTCTATAGCACAGTCATAGGGACGATGCGGAGGAAGAGAAGCAGCACGAGACTTACTGAACACCTCCTTCAGGTCACGGTACTCCGTGGGCACGTTAGACAAATCCCCTGCTTCCTCCTGAAACACAGAAACAGGCACAGACGGTCAGGCAGACGCAAGACAAGACTTATGACATTCCTTGCTCCACTCCAGCACAACGTTTTGATGCCAGTCCACACGAGGGTTGAGACGGATGAGCCAGGGGTGACCAAGAACGATGGGGGCCAGGGGTGAATCCAGTAAAAAAAAGAAATAGTCTCGGAGTGGTTGCCAGAAGTGATGAGTGTAACATCCTCAGTGATGAATGGAATGGTAGGGAGATTTTGACCGTTCAGTGCATGTAAAGCAATCTTGTGTGTGAGGGGCTTGAAGGGGATTTGTGTGCGAATGTATAGTCCATGAAATTACCTTCAGCCCCGGAGTCCAGAAGTGCTGTGCAGTTGTTCTGGTGCACTGCCCATCTTAGTCTTACCGGAAGGAGCGTAGATGTAGATGAGGTCTTTTCGGCGGAGATCCCACCCGATAGTAGCCTCATGCTTACTATCGGGCTTGACCTTTTAACGGGCAGTTGTAGGCAAAGTGTCCCGCACCTCCGTAGTAAAGACAGAGGCCCTGGGACCTTTGCCTCTCCTTCTCCTCCCGGGAAAGCCAAGCTCGCCCTACCAGCATGGGTTCGTGATCGTAGACAGGGCTGACCGCGTCCCCGTACCTGAACCGTGGACCCTCGGCTCCGCCAGGCGTGCGGGTGGACAATGCCCGTCGTTCGCAACGCCAACTCAATGAGTCCATTCAATGAAGTGGGGAGGTCCAGGGCGTAGATCTCCTTCTGGACGCGGTCAGCCAACCCATGCAGGAACATGTCCCACTGCGCCTCCTCGTTCCATTGACACTCTGCCGCCAGGGTCCGAAACTCGATTGAGAAATCCGAGACCGACCTGTCACCCTGACGCAGGTCGGCCAGTACCCTCGTCGCCTCTCTTCCAGCGACCGCTCGGTCAAACACCAGCTTCATTTCGGCGGAGAGTGTCGGGAACGAGGCGCAGCATGGGTCTTGGTTCTCCCACACTGCCGTTCCCCATAGCGCCGCTCTTCCAGTCAAAAGAGTCAAGACGAAGGCCACCGTGGCCTGTTCAGTGGAAAAAGTTCTGGGTTGGAGGGCAAAGTGCATTGAACATCTCGTTAAGAACGCTCTACAGTGTGTAGACTCACCAGAATATGACTCAGGCACTGGCAGGCGGGGCTCCGACTGGAGAGGGTTCTCAGGTGGTGTGGGGGGAACAGCTGGTGTGGGCGGCGCAGTGGGACCTCGTATAAGTTGGATCTGCTGGGTGAGCTCGGACACCTGCGCCACCAAGGATTGAACAGCCTGGAAGGATTGAACAGCATTCCATAGCCTGGAATACAGTCAACAACAAGTCGATTCGCTCACAGAAGAAAACAAATCACTGAAAAGCTCCGTGGACACACTCACTGCAAAACTTTCCACTGTAAACACTCAACTTACCTCCGTCGTCGCTGAGAACAAAGCCATGCAAGAAACCATCCTGGATATACAGTCACGAAGTATGAGAGACAATCTAATCTTCTCCGGCATTCCCGAATCATCCACCAAAGACCCCGAAAAATCTGTTAAGGACTTCATGGTTAACCAGCTCAAACTTACACCAGAGACTGTGGAGCACATCACCTTCCATCGCGTTCACCGTTTAGGACAGAAACCCATCAACTCCACCCGTTACCGACCCATCATCGCCAAATTTGAACATTTCAAGCAAAAAGTACTGGTTCAGCGACAAGGACGGCAGCTCAAAGGGACTCATTACGGACTCAACGAACAATATCCACAAGAGATCATCCGCAGACGTAAGCTACTTTTCCCCATCCGTAAGACAATGATCAATCAAGGTAAAAAAGCAATCATCACAGTGGACAAATTATATATTGATGGACAATTGTTTAGAGACAAAGACACTACTCCCTGGCTTTACTAATTATTGAAACTAGCAATGTTACATTTCCAATCCGTTTATGCTCAATTTATATTAAATTCATAATCTTCATATTCTTTAATTAAACCACTTGCACCACGCACGCACATTGTATTCTAAATGCACCTAAATAGCCTTGCTCACTGTTTATATGTTCTGTTGTTGGTTATAGGTATCTATGTTTTCCCTGTTTTATTTGTCATTTGGTGTTATAGATTTACACACACACACACACACACACACCCACACACACACACACAACCACACTCACATCCATACACACAGACTTATACTCATACAAGGTAACTATGAAATATACATTATAGGTTCATGCAATTGAAATTCTTAACTTGGAATATTCGTGGAGTTGGTTCACAAACAAAAAAAAATAAAGTTTTAAATTACCTAAAAAATACACAAGCAGATATATGTCTAATACAGGAAACACACCTCTCACATTATACACAAAACAGCTTAAAAACTACACATTTTAACCACTGTTTTTCCTCCCACTATAATTCAAAACAAAGAGGAGTATGCATCTTAATAAACAAAAAAATACAGTTTAACCACCATACAACCATTTCAGATCCTGAAGGCCGTTTTATCATTATTAACATTTCAATCAATAATAATCCAATTACAATTGGCAACATTTATGGACCAAACTCTGATGATTCATCCTTCTTTACAAATTTCTTTTCCTCGCTCTCAAACATTTCCAACGGTCCAATAATTATAGGGGGAGACTATAACACTGTAATCAATCCATCATTTGACAGGTCAAAACATACAGGAAAATCTTGGCAGTCCTCTAAAACAATAAAACAGTTCATGAGTGATTTTGGTCTTGGTGATGGTTGGAGACTACAACACCCACACCCACTCGCCAGAGAATACACCTTTTATTCTAATGTCCACCAAACCTACTCCCGCATTGATTTCTTTCTAACCAGTAATTCAATCATACCAAATATCTTAGAAACCAAAATTCATCCGATCATTATTAGTGACCATTCTCCAGTAACTCTTACATGGAATTTATCTGCAATACCAAAGCACCCCACCAGATGGCGTTTTAATACATCACTCTTGAAAGATCCAGAATTTGAGAGCTATTTCAAGAGAGAGTGGACATCCTACCTTGAAATAAATGACTCTCTAAAGTCGTCAGCATCACTGCTCTGGGAAACATGGAAAGTAGTTTTACGGGGGAAAATTATATCATATTCAGTACATAAAAAAAAAAAGACAGAGAAAAAGAAGTCCAACTGGAAGAAAGAATAAAACAATTAGAAATTTTACATGCAAATAATCAATCAGAAAGCATCTATAAAGAAATTAGAGAAAAAAAAAATTTGCTTAATGAAATAATAAACAAAAGAAACCAGTTTCTGATTCACAGGCTCCGTCAAGAAACTTTTCACCATAGCAATAAATCCGGAAAATATTTAGCCAGTCAAATTAAAAGAAATAAAGAAAGAACAGCTATAACCTCCATCAGAAACTCGGCAGGGAAGCTAACCAATTCACCAGTTGAGATAAACAAGATATTTCAAGATTACTATACAAAATTATACTCATCTGATCTTGATCCAAACCAAGAAGACATAACCCAATTCCTCGATAACACCATTCTACCAAAACTCAACATGGAACAAGTAAACGCACTAGAATTACCAATCACAGAAAAAGAACTTCACTCCGCATTGAAAAGCATGCAAAATAACAAGGCACCAGGTCCGGATGGCTTCCCTGCTGAGTTTTACGAACATTTTTGGTCAACCTTATACCCACTATTTAGCAGAACAATAACAGAAATAAAACATAACGCAAAGTTCCCTTCCCATATGAATACAGCACTTATATCACTCATTCCTAAACCTAACAAAGACCACACCTTCACATCTAACTATCGTCCTATCTCACTTATAAATGTCGACATAAAAATTATTAGCAAAGCACTAGCCCATAGAATTGAACAAATTATACCGTATATAATCCATCCTGCCCAACCGGCTTTATAAAAGGTAGACATGCATCCAATAATACCCGCAGATTATACAATTTAATGCATTACTCATCAGTACAACAGAAAGATACTCTCATTGCCACATTAGACGCCGAAAAAGCTTTTGATAGGGTCAACTGGAAATTTTTTTCACCACATTACAAAAATTCGGCTTTGGAGAGTCATTTATTAACTGGATCAAGATTTTATACACATCACCATTGGCCACAGTCACAACCAATGGACTAACATCACAAAGCTTCACACTGCACAGGGGGACGAGGCAGGGATGTCCACTCTCTCCATCCCTATTCACGATTTTTATTGAACCCTTAGCAGCAGCTATCCGTCAAAACCCAGCAATCAAAGGTATTGAAACACATAACACAACAAACACATAAAATCTCACTTTATGCAGATGATATCCTACTATATATACAAGAACCCCTAGCATCTACTCAAGAAATAATTAAAACAATCCAGTCCTTCTCAGAAATATCAGACTATGAAATAAACTGGAACAAATCTTCCATCCTCCCTTTACATAAAACCAAATGGGATGTGGCACCCCATCATTCACCAATATCTATATGTCATGATCACATCACTTACTTAGGCATTAAGATTTCCTCCAGACTGTCAGAGTTGGTAACACTCAACTTCACACCACTGCTAAAAATAATAGAAGACGATTTGCACAGGTGGCTCAACCTTCCAATCTCCATAATCGGCAGGATAGCAGCAATAAAAATGACGATTTTACCAAAAATTAATTACCTATTCTCAATGATTCCAACCCAAACCACACTCACCTGGTTTAAATCACTAGACTCCATTATAAATCGCTTCTATTGGAAAAATAAAATACCAAGGATAAAACTCACTACACTACAAAAAAGTAAGGTTCAAGGAGGACTAGAAGCACCAAATTTCCAATATTACTCAATGGCTAACCAACTGCAATACATATACAAATGGATTCACCCCACCCAATCTGATATTATATGGCTAGATATAGAACAATCACTATGCAAAGAATTAAATATAGCTGACATACCGTTTCTCACCAAATCAATTAAACAACACACATGTTTTAATGCAGTAACCATAGCCACCACTCTGACAGCCTGGTGGAAATTTCACCAAATCACAAATTCTACATTAGCTCCATCTAACCTCACCCCACTATGGAACAATCGTGACTTTATAAGCAATAAAAAAACATTGAATTTTCACACATGGGCGGAAAAGGGTATCACCCACATTAAGCATATTTTCAAATCTAACACATTTAGACCATTTCCGCAACTGGCCCAGGAGTATGGCATCGGGAGCAACGAATTTTTAAAATACCTGCAAATCAAATCTTCTGTTCTGACAAAAATAAACATCAGAGACACAAATTTAGAATCTCCACCGGCAATATCAGACTTGGTCAACATTTCCTCCCCAAAGAAACTCCTCTCTAAAATATACAAAATAATTTCAAACCAACTTCAGACCATACACTTACCAACAATAAAATGGGAAAACGATCTTTCAATAGCCCCTGATGCCAACTTCTGGACCCAAATCTGTAAAAACATCTATCTCATGTCCAAAAATGCGAATCTTCAGTTAATACAATACAAAATACTTCACAGAACACATTACACGGGAAACAGATTAGCTAAAATGGGTTTCACATCAGAAGTTTGCACACATTGCAATCAAAATTCTACAGATACATACATCCATGCAACCTGGCACTGCACTCCAATCAAGCACTTTTGGGAAGAGGTCACACAGTCACTATCCACTATAGTTGGCTGCACCACTGTCGCCTTCTCTTTGCTTGCTGGGGGACCTCACAATAATCACTGATAAAACTATAAACTCTAAAATACTCCTCATAGCTCTAACCATCGCCAAGGAAACTATCCTCATGAACTGGAAAACTAGAAATAAATTACACATTAACATTTGGAAAAATCTTATTACAGACTTCATTGCAGTGGAATACGCATCTCCCCTTCATAACTACGCATCTGAAACTGACCTCTGCCATCCAACACATTCTGACCTCTTACAGCTATGAATCCTATCTCTGTTTTCAACTCCGACTCCTCCCACCCTCTTAATCAACCCACGAATATTAATGCATTTTAGTTGTTGGAACTTTACTGTTATTGTTATAGTTACTATTTTCACTTTTATTTTTTCATTGTTGTAATTGCTGTTGTTGCTGTCTTTTGCTTTCACCATTGCGGTCGCCACTGCCACCATCATTGTCATTTATTATTAATATTATTATTATCATAATTATTATCATTAATCTTGCCATTGTCAATGCTGTATTGGAATTAAGTATCATTGTCATCACTACTGCAATAACTCCCCCCTTATCTCTTCATGGGCTTTTAATGCAACACAACATAGAATAGAAAAAAAAAAGGAATATGTATGGAAAACCTAACAAACACCAAGGCAGGCAAGACAGGCGAGAAGTGGTTTCAACGGGACAGCATCTCTGTCCCAATTTGAGACACTCTCGCACTGTACTCCCTCTTTTAATGCACCTTAGACATTGCACATAACAAAAAAATAACAAAAAAAAAAAATTATTAGGAAAAGATAGGGACTGATGAGATGTGGGGGAAGGTTATCTTATATCATCTTTTTGTGCAGGATTGACAATGGCAATAATTACATAGGAGGTAGGATGGAAATAAAAATCGACCAACACAATATTGGCAGTGTGGTGGTAGTGGGGAGTAGGGTGGTGATGGTAATGACAATGGTAATAGATAATAAATGGTTACTTTGTTTACGCATACACACACATGCACATACCCACACTCACACCCGCTCACATACACACTTAGATCAAACACTTAAATCACTTTTATGTCACTTCTGGAATTATGGATTTACAAGATTGCTCACTGCTGCACTATGTTGGTTTGTATGTATGTTTGACTGTTAAAAAAAAATAATAAAAAAAAATAAGAATTTAGAGATAACTGACACACAAAGGAATGTTGTCTCTAGACAAATGGTCTCATACCACCAAAAGGTGTAACCTCCGAATGCAAATTACCATTGTAATTTTTGTAAGTTTTACCATTTGTACCATTTGTAAAACTCTGGAACAATCTTCCTAACATTGTCCGGGAAGCAGACACAGTCTGTCAGTTCAAATCTAGACTAAAAACACATCTCTTTGACATAGCATTCACATAATACATTATCGACTTCTATAATTCAATGTTAGGATGCATAGATTAGGTCAGCCTGAACTGGGAACACATCCCTTAAATCCTGATGTATTTTGTACATCATAAGAAGGATGGCGTCTACGCTAATATTAGTCTCTCTGTTTATCCCGAGGTTTACCGCAGTCCGCCGGATCCAGGCCGTATCCGGATTTGATGAAGGACCATCGCATGGACACGATGACAACGCATCCCTGAAGTGCCAGCCTCATCAACACTGTGAAGGCCTCATGCACACCTCAATCAAACTCGTCTCCATACCGGCGTGATGACTCCGACCCCCAACCAGATGAACTGGATAAATATTGTGAATGTTATGATCCCATCTGACTTCTGACCTATTATGCTGCTTAAATCATAATCATACACTGTTGGTTCGTTGGCCAGAGAGGACTGAGACTGAGCCTGGGTTCTCCCAAGGATTTTTTCTCCATTCTCTCACTGATGGAGTTTTGGTTCCTTCACTGTCGCCTTTTTCACCTTTCTTCTCCTTTGTCGCCATTGGCTTTTGGCTTGCTTAGTTGGGGACATTTAATTTTATATTTAACAATATTATTACAACATTATTTTCCTGTTATCTCTGTAAAGCTGCTTTGAAACAATCTGTATTGTAAAAAGCAGTTTTTACAAACTGCTTTTTGTAAAAACGATAAAGGTGAATATGAATAAAGGTGACTTTACTTGAAATGAAAAAGCTTGAAGATTTGTGCTTGAAAATATGTTTGCACACAGATTTCCAGGTGAAGCGTTCTTTAACAGATTTGGATAGGTGTGCTAGTCTTATCATTCCTCCATCTATTTGATATCCATGGATCACCCTTCTGTGTTGCTGCTTGTTCATACACAAAAATATAAATGAATAAAAGACTATCTTGTATGGAAGCCCATCTCAAATAAAGATAATTTATCATTAATGTTATTCACTGCACAGCGTGCTGTGATGCATTTACACTCCTTTGACCAGTGGATGTCGCTAGCGGGGCACTCCCTTCTGCTCCACTGCTTTGTGCATGCGTAGAAGTGCGAGAAAATAAGTCATTATTACGAGAAAGTTTCTCAGTATTATGAGATATTAAGTCATTATTACGAGAAAGTTTCTCATTATTATGAGATATTAAGTCATTATTATGAGAAAGTTTATCATTTTTTTGAGATGTTATGTCATTATTATGAGAAAGTTTCTTATTATTATGAGATACCAAGGTTCTTTCTTTTTTTTCTCAACCGTGGCAGAAACGGGCTTCCATATGGAACGACAAACACAAAGTGAGGCAATGATAATCTCAGGCAGGGGCGTAGCAGCCATTATAAAAGTGGGGGGGACAAAAGCTGTATGGTGATATGACCCAAAGGTGATGTTCATAATAATAAATTCTAGATGGAATAGCAATTGGCATTTTACAGCACCCTAGTGGCAATTTTGGGAACATGCCATGATAGCTTACAGCAACCTATTTCTGTGAAATCATACTCAAAATAAAAAAATACCGCAGGACTTGGGACTTTCAGACCACTGTGGACATCTATACTTTATTTTAATGAAATAAAGATATTTTATGATATTTACAATATTTCAGTTATACTACACTTGAACAATAACTTATCTTACTTCTAATCAGTTGGACCAAAAAAAACTGTTCAATGATTGTACAGATTACATCTACAGTGTTTTATAACAACAGAAGTTTTATAAAAATATATCAATAAAATCTAAATCAATGTATTTAGAAGGTTTTAATATGATCAAAATTGAAGTGAGATTTTTAATCAAAACTTCCAAACTGAATTTTTCGGTTTTCCTTGCAGGCCACAAATTGTTGAGCAATCTTTTTTCTTGCTAATTGATCAAGTTTTTCCTTGAGTACATGACACACAGCAACACTATTCAGCCGTGTTTGTTTCATGGTACTACGAAGCCAGTGTTTAGCCTCCTGAGACCACTGAAACTTCTCTCAGCTTCTGCTGCGGACACGGGAGTGACAAGAAGCAGTCTGACAAGTCTTTCCACATGATCAAAAAGACTACGGACTTCTGGACACATCCCCTGAAGGATGGTTGCTGCTTCACTGCTGGACTGCATATTATGCTTTGATCTGAACATTGCCAATTGTGTGTTAAGGGATATTTTGTCCAGTTCTGGGTACATTTGTACCACATTATCATCAACCACCCCTGTTAAGAGGATGTTTTCCAGATGAATGCACATGTGCACAAGCCTAACCAGTTAGACGTTTAGGAGGATTACGAGTACGGGGCAGTGCAATTGGAGAGAGATTTGGCACATTTCTGATGCTTTTGTGCAGAAAATTTGAAACCTCTCTGAATTTATTTTATTTGCAACAGCATCCCTCACATGAGCAACAGCAGAAAGCATACCATTGATGGTTTGTGTTCGACTTTGGAGAGATGTGTTGAGATTCTCCAATTCTTCTATAGCCTCTAAGGCAAGCAGAAGACCAAGAACTACATTTCCCTGCTGGAATCTGTAGTCCATTTGCCCTGTTAGCCGTGTCTGAGCTGCCCGCTGCCATTTCATTCAGAGCAAGCATTATAGACTCATACTGATTCAACACTGCATGGATAGCACTGGAGCGAACTGTCCATCTTGTGGGACAAAGGGGCCTTATAGTTTGAAAGGACCCTTGAACAGATTTTGCACCTTCCTTGAACAAAGATTTAAATTTACCTGACTGCCCAAACAAAATTCCTAACTCATGAACCCACTGTAAAGCACTGTGGATAAAACGTGAGGCAGTACAAGCATGCTGTGTAATGAGATATACACAATGGGCACCACAGTGGATGTATGGGGCAAGAGGTTGTTCCTTTTTAATGATGGCCTGTGCTCCAGAATACCTGCCAGCCGAGCCCGATCTCATGTAAGTGTGTATCTATACAACGAATATTATTTCTCGTGCCATTTATACCACAAAAATAGTTTTTGCGTGCATATGATACGCACTTTATGGCGTGTAATACGCACGCACTTCCCACCCTAATCCTACCCAAGGGGTTTTCAGTGCGTAGCAAATGCACGCTAAAACCATTTTTGGCGTATAGATGGCACGAGAAATAACATTCGTGGTATAGATACGCACTTTCATGAGACTGTGTTGGCCAGCCATATTTGCTGCACCATCATATGCCTGCCCTCGTCAACCAGAAATGGGCAAATTTAAACGAACCAACACATCTTTCACAACCTTTGCAAGATTCTCTCCAGTCCCCACAGATACCTCATAAAGGCCAATAAAATCTTCATGAATCATCAAATTGTTATCTAAATATCGGAGACAAATTGCTTCTTGCTCTTTGCCTGAAACATCTTGCCATGTTTACAAGAAATTACAGAATTTACAGAAAAATTGCAACTGTTTGCAACTGTATTGCATACAGTCCATCATTACGGAAAACTGCAACTGAGGGAGTGATCTTATATTGTCTGCGATATCTCTGATGATAGAACTGCTCGACAAACTTAGGAGCTCATTTGAGCAGAAGTGTAGTCCTTTCTGCCTGACAACCACTTTCTGAGACACAGATCTTCTTCTGCCTTGTATTTCAGCACCTGATGAAGATTTCCCTCACCATCATCATGCCCTCTTAGGGCCAAGCCCTGCCTAGCCAACAGCTGCACAGCACCAATGATGTTTAACAGATTTGCTCTCGCTTCCTCTTGTTGTGATGCCTGAACACTACACAGCTGTGCTTTAACTGATCTTTCTTCATATACACATGTTGTTACTGCTGTCTTGTGACAATCTGATTTTTCATGTGAACTGAATCGTTCAAGAGCTTTCTTCCCATTCTTGAAACCAATTGAAACAAATGCTGGTTCTGTATTTTTCGCAAGGGAAGATACTTAAAAAACACAAAACACCTTCAACATTTGGATCGAAATGGAGCCATTTAAATTTGCTGTAGCACTGTGTCTGAAATGAAAGGGTACGGTCTGACAGTGTCTGCTTTATGATAAATTTGGGATCAGGGTGGTTTGTTTTTTTTGCTGAGAAATGTTGGTCAGAGTCTGCAGATTCTTCCCTGTTCATCAAATCAGTTCTCTTCTCTTCGTCCTCACATGGTTCCTCACTTTTTCCATCATCTCCCTCTCTCTCTTCCTCTCTTTCCTTCCCTTCCTCACACATGACTGACACTTCCTCACAAACATCCTAAAAAACATAAACAGCATATAGGGAGCAGGGATCACTCATTTATTGACTCATTTGCCATTTCCACAGTTAAACACAACTTCACAAGTGTTTCATTTAGATTTAGATTTAGCAACCCATAAATAGCCTAATACAGTACTTAACGCTATTGGAACACACTGCCTTTATACATAAAATTAATTTGAACATAAAATAAAAAATGTTATATTTTGGTTTATGGAATTAAATTGATTTAAGGAATTAAATTGATGTGCAATTCCTTAAAATAGTGGCAAGTAGTCCCAATTAAGAAAACACTGCCTTAAAATTGTCAATCCTCTTTTTTTATACAAATCTCACCTGTACACAATCTGGAGGGGTCGAGCAACTGTCCTCCCTCTCTTTCAGTGACGTCACAGCCTGCCTTTCCTACAGACCAGTAATAAATTAAAAGACTAAAATTTGATAAAGTATGATATGATATTCGGCGCAAAACAAATTAGATTTTTTTGTGAAAGCATGCGAGCAGAACGTAGGCAACAAAAGACAGCAGAGCCTAACCCAGCAGAGCCCAACCCAGCAGAGCCCAACCCAGCAGGCACCAGACGTCTGACGTTAGGCTGACATTGCATTTTGGTTGAAAATGAAAATCGGGTTGAAGTCAACTCAATTTGACATTGACTTAACGTTGGATTTTGGTTACGCAAAAACAACAAAATCTCAACGTCAGCTGACGTCGGTATTGGACATCAATTTAACATTGACATTAAAGTTAGATGTTGATTTTACATTGAATTTTGTTCACCCGACGTCACAACCGAAATTTAACCAAATATCAACGTCTTAAGGCGTTGTGTGCCTGCTTGGAATAATCTGTTATGTCTCATTTAACAGACGCTTTTATCCAAAGCGACAAGTAGGAGAGCATTTAACACACACTCGGCACAATCCGGCGTTACAGTATGGATAAGACGATAAAAGGCTCATAATGCGCCACTTTCCTACCTCGTTTTGCCAAATGCGAAACGCCGTGAAAAGGGCCGTGAATTGTGTAAAAAAAAACGTGTATTTTTCGTCGGCCCGGAGGCGGCAAAAAAAACGATGCTCTATATGCTCATGTAACACCGCTTTTTACGGTGCACAGTGTCCCCAATGACGCATATCATAACGATAATGATAATGATCTCCACCCTGTCTTTTCCAAAGCCAATAAATTTGAACTGTTATCACCCAATCAGTAAAGAACAAGAACAGACCTCATTAATCCAACCCAGCACAAGGATGAGCTTCCATGCCTCAGCTCACTGAATGTATACTGAATGTTGCTGATGCTGAGAGAGGTGGTTTAGCTCACTGCTAACGTTACCGCCTTGTAAGGCATGTCTCTGTGGGTCGCGGGTTCGCACCCACTCACATCTGTTATTTGAGAAAGGTTTTTATCTTTTTGTGACGTATTGCTGCCACATATATATTTTTTTTCCACTCAATTATTAACAATAGATGATTCTCGCTGTGATTGGCTGAATATTAGTTCACTCAAGTCTAAGTAACAAATCAGAGAACAAGCGGGAAATATTGGCGCTGGGTCAAAAAAAATGCGGGGGACAGAATCACCTGTTTCTAAAAGTGCAGGGTGCCCCCCGTCCCCCTGGTTGCTACGCCCCTGATCTCAGGTACTGTTTATGTGCTTTATTTAATGTTAAAAGCATGTACTGTGACTTTGAATATCATTTAGTGCTCCAGCTTTGTAGCTGTAAAAGCAACAATGGATAATTCACCTCAGATCTTGAAAATAAACAAATGGAGACAAGAACGTTCAAACTGTGAACAAACAAGTGTATTCTTTGAGAAAGATTGTTTTAGTAACTGAGTAGCAACCTATTTGTCATAAAGTGCCATTTTTAAGTTTCCGAGTTCATCACTGTGCCATATCTCCCCCAGGGAGCCGTTATAACACGCACATGTTTTTTGTTTTGTTTTTGTTTTTACCAATTTGGGTGGAGTACAATTTACATTTGTGACTTCAACAAGCATATATAATGCATATATGCATTTTGTTCATTTTCATTTGGAATATGTAAAAGTGTGCTCTCAATCAGAGGGCATTTGTCTCACGACTGGATAGCTTTCCAATCAGAGAAAAAACATGAAGTGATCAGGTACGCATGAACGGAGTTTCCACATGCATCGCAGTCATTTTAATATGTATGGAATGTTTAATAAGGACTCTATACACTTGGTTGAAATTTATAGCATTAACTTATTTTTCCACCTGAGATTGCCACCACTAACCTACGACCAGATATTGTTTTGTGGTCTGGATCAGCACGCATTGTTCAACTGATAGAGTTAACAGTGCCATGGAAGGATGCGGTAGATGAGGCATATGAGAGGAAGAAATTGCGGTGTGCTCATCTGGCCACTGAAGCAGAACAGCGAGGATGGAGAGTCCAGGTTTATCCAGTGGAAGTGGGTTGTCGAGGTTTTGTGGCACACTCTACAACCCGGTTCCTCAGAGACGTCGGATTCAGTGGCCAAGAGTTGCGTCGCACAGTAAAGAACTTATCTGAAGCAGCAGAAAGGAGCAGCAACTGGCTGTGGTTGAGACGGAAAGATTCTAGCTGGCTGTGTACAGGCCGCCATGCTACGGTTTCGTAGAATTCTTGAAAACTTGAAGGGTGTTGGTTTATTTGTAGAGGTTGTATAGTATTTACAGTCATTACGTTCCTGTGTATATTGCGTGAATGACGGGATGTTGGGCAGATATTGTGTTTTGATGTAGGTGGTATGCCATACGGAACCGATGCCACTGAAACTGCATATTAACGCAGCAGTGGGGCTCGACAGCCTTAGTCAAACGGGTTGGCGCGTATGGTTGGGTTGTGGAGAGATTGTGAGATTATGGTTAGGTCTCAGCAGCAAGAGGGAAGTAGAGGTCAGTAAGCTGGGCTGAGTTGAGTGGAGTACGGAGGGGGGTGACTCTGGGACGCCAGAGTCACTGTCGAGCCCTCTTGAGGTGTCGTGGGCTAGTCGACGAAACACTGAGGACGGAAGGTGCCCACTTGAAGACCCTAGAGATGTCCCCTACTCAGCTCAATCCAGAGGGTTGTTATGGGGGGACCGCACTGTGGTTGCAGCCGTTGTGTGTGCTGACGCGCAATACACTATTAACACCAGACAGAAGGAGATTCACGTCACCAGATGGAAAGAAGCGTAAATGGATGGAGAAGCATAGGTTACTGTAAAGCTACGTCTTATTTGGTGCTTATGTTGGCGAAAGCCGAGTACAAATCAGCATGAAGTTTTAACATCTACTCTCGTGTAATGGAAATCAATTATTTACAGCGGAACGAGCTTTAAGGTGTCAGTTGGATAACTTGTTTGCGCTGATGCGCAGTGGTCAGCGCGACCACTCTGACCAATGGTTTGTTAGAGCTGCACGCTTTCATTGACTTGTGCAGTTTAATACTGACACTTTAATAATATTAATAACTCCTAACTTAATAAAACAGGCTGTTACTACAAGGAATTATTACATCAATATGTAGATCTGTATAGGTGGGAGGTAGGCTACTTTATTTGAATGAAATACATACACCCCTCTCGCGCTTGCTTGCGTGCCAGCGATTAACCCTCCGCGTGCCAGTGTTGGCACGCGTGCCTTAGGTTGCCGACCCCTGGAGTAGCCTATTAATTTTTAATAATGTTTAAATGGTGTAATATTTGTGAATTTGCTTGTGTAGCCTACTTATCTCTTTTCTTGCGATTGCCGTCAGCGTCAGGATTACTCTCTGGTGCTGTGCACTAGCCGCGAGACTCCGCCCACACACTGTTCTGATTGGCTGCGGGTTTTGATTGATTTTGACAGACAAATTATTTGTCGCTGGAATCTTACCGCATCATCTGGTTAGGACACGGTGTTACGGTTGAGATGCTACCGGACTTTTCCCGAAGATACTAAACCATTTCTATAACGTAAATATCCAACGGAAGCGTGTCATTTACATGAAAGAATGTGTCAGAAACATTTGTAAAGTACTATTTTGTGTAATTTTGGGGACTAAACTCACTTGAAAGTAGTGAAAACAACAGTGAGAGACGGAGTTGCTGCTTGCGCGCCCATTAAAACACGTACAAGTCACGCAGCATTTACATAAATGTAGAATTGATGGAGGTAATTATTTGATAATCAGATAAAATATCCTGAAATTTGATACATTATGTATAGTAGTGTATAGTACGCCTGTGGCCATCACCAAACTGTAAAAAGAATGAGAATATGATCAAGGCATTGACAATGTAAAACAATGTAAAGTAATTTATATAATAGTCTATCAAATAAAATAATATATAATAGCGTATAATATAATATAGCTTTAGAAATGGTTAATGTGGTATAGAAATAAAAATGCAAAAACATTTATTAAATGCATGACATAAGGCATGGATATATTTTTATCATACTGAACACATATTTACAGATATAACATGAGGAACAATTTTTAAGCTTTATGTTCAATGTATTTTTTAAATAATATATTTTCTAAATGTATTTATATTTAACAGTGCTTCACATATATGTGAATAGCCTATATTAATATGCATTTATTAATAGGCTATATAAGTGCTGGTTTATGGGGTCTGGAAAGATCTGACCTTTGCCATTGTTTTAAAAAGACTGGTGTCCTCTGACACAGAGTATGTGGTTTTAACAGCTGGTGAAGAAACAGTCAGATGTATATTCAGCTTCAAGCGTAAGCTGCAGAAAATAAGATGTATGTATGTGTGCTTCTTGCAAACTAGTTTTAACCTGGGATAATTAACCGAGGCCAGTTGTTTACCTCAGGAATGCATCATTATAATGACAGCCCCAAACTCGTAAGACTCCTGATGACAGGGACAGAGTAACAGGCTTTGTTTCCTGGTTCTGGGGCCACAATTCGGGTGAAGACTACACGCTTTCCTGTTATTTTTTCCGTTTGTAATTATTGTCTTTGTATTATTCTCAATTTTTCTTAAGTAAAACGAAGCTATCATTTGGTGATTTGGAAAACTTTCAAGAAAAGTCTCAGAGTGATTTTTTTCTAGAAATATGTTTATTTTGTTGTAGTTTAGATATTGACACTAGCAAACACTTCCAGTGCGACCTAATCCAGTACTGAGCTGGTTAAAGACACCGCCCGGGCCCTGAAACAACGTCTGGCATCTGTAACCTGCAGGGAACAGGACAACTTATGATCATAACAGATTATGGGGATGATTTAGAGGTTACAGAGGTATACAAATACAACTGTGTGTGTGTGTGTGTGTGTGTGTGTGTGTGTGTGTGTGTGTGTGTGTGTGTGTGTGTGTGTGTGTGTGTGTGTGTGTGTGTGTGTGTGTGTAGGACAAAACCTGTCCTAATTGAAAGAAAACAAGTTGACAAAAATATTGAATCCAATATTTGATGATGTAGCATCATTAGAGATTTATAAGCAAACTTTTGTAGGCCGGTCATGTTTGACCAGGAACATCACAAGAGTTACAATGTGTAAAAACCCCACAAAAAGTATATTTTTGGGAAGTTGTTAGACTCTGGGTGTGTAAAGTCATTACATTTTAGTACAATGCAATAACATTAACTAGCATTTCCAGGTACGGGAAAATCCTCTCCGGGTCAAAATGACCCGAACACAACATGTGTGCTCTAGAAATAAACTTGACTGTGACTGTTTGTTTAACTCAATCAGTAAACTCTAAGTTTTAAATGAAGCTCAACACTGGACATTAGCCATGTGTGCAATGAAATGCAGTGTTCGGCAGTAGCGTCGCTACAAGTAGTGACGCTATTAGTTTATCTACATTTCTCATTAGCGTGATGGTAGCGTTGCTGTTTTCTGAATCAAATAGCTTTTCAGTAGTGAAGCTCTTTTTTTGATCAAGTAGTGCGGTAGCGTCCACACAAGCTAACGTTACATTTTCCCAAGCATTTCTAAAGCTCAAGCTCAAATCGGAAATACTAAGTATCACAGTAGACAGAGTATCACTGATGCTGGATCAGTTAGTGACGGTGACTTCTTCTTCTTCTTCTTCTTCTTGTTTTACGGTGGTTGGCAACCATAGGGCCATATGACTTCATTACCGCTATGCGGAAAACATGGACTGAATCGCGGTATCCATGCATAAAAACAAAATTTATGTATAACGCCGAATTTCACGGAATTTGTCAGATGTTGGATGAAAAGAAGGTAAGTAAACTTAAATAAAATCGCGATATAGACTAGTGTCTGTGAATAATATACAACATAAAGACTATTTAAAAAGGAATCATTCATGTAATGGATGAACTTCATCTGCACAGCCTCTCTGAGAGTCACTTTAGCAGCATTTTAGCTTGATTTGAGAAAAACTATCGTCATATCAAAAAAACACAGAGAGACTCAAAGGTCTACATGGCAACCTGTCAAAATAAAAGGTTGGTTTAACGTTTAAAGAATGTTTTGCTTAAATCATTAGGCCTACAATTTAAACCATAAAAACAATACTTATATCATAGTGCCCTTAAAATGTAATTTATTTTAAAATTTTAATAAATCATTGTTAAATTGTATACGTTTCATGATGTCAATTAATTACACGTTTTTGATTACTAAAATTTTATGTAACCATTAAAATGGGAGTCCAGAATAATGAAAACAAAATAAAACTGAATTTGAATTGTGGGAAAAGATAAAACAGTTCCCTTTCGTCCTGGGAACTCCGACGTGTCGTCGGGGGAGTTCCCTGACGAATTGGGATCACGCTAGGGAGACCAATTGCCTTCGAGTGAATTAAAACGAGCCAATGAAAATTGGCATGCAAGATTTGCATTCCGCGACCCGCCTACCAGCGCGGGTATAAAAGGCGGAAGTAAACATTGCGCAATGCTTTTAGCTTCGGAGCCGACCGATTGTGTCCTCTCTGAGTGAGTGAGCTTTAAGATTGTATTTTTCTTACTGCTACGAGTCTGCTGTTTCGGGAGGGGATCTCTCTGTGTTGGTGAGATGGCGTTTCAACGACCGCGCGGTTCCTGTCTGCCGGCTGCGTCTATATGCTGTTGATTCAAAAGCTGTTTTCACAGCTGGTAAACGGTTGAGTGCGCACAGCGGGCTTGCAGTTTCCCCGCTGTGTTGCCGCGTTGGGTCCCTGTGTGCTTCAGCACGATAGAGAGAGTACTTTCTTCCTGAAAGAGCAACACGAGTGAAGATCGCGTCCTTTTCAGGATGACGTTTCACTCGTGTGTTTCTGGATGCGATCGTTCCCTGTCCTTATTTGACGGCCACGTTCATTGTTTCACATGCCTAATCCGTGTGTGAGACTACGTTCGTGGGTGGTTCATGTTCTCTCAGGGGTGCATGACCACGTCGGCACGTTGTTCGTCTCCCCTTTCTCGTAAAGGCTTGAGCCGCTCAGCGTGCCGTGTGCCGTCGAGCGCCGGCTGACAGCGCGGGTTGTCACGGCAACCCAGCGCGCGTCATTCGGCGCTCAAGATGCGTGGTCAAGATCAAGACTCGCGTGCCTCTATGAGGTGAGTCCCTTTGCTTATTTCCCGATCTAGTTTCTCTTCTGGTGCACCAGAGGAGGGCTACTTTGGCGAATAACATTGGTGATCTGAGGGTTTCAGTGAGCACGAACCACTCACTCCTCTAGCGCATCGCAAACATGCTGAGACTGTGTTCGTGGGTGGTTTATGCTTTCTTATGAGAGCATGACCACGTCGGCACGTTGTTCGCCTTGCCTGAAGGCTTGAGCGCCCAGCGTGCCGTGTGTCATCGAAGCGATGGCCACGTTCACTATCTTGCATGCCTGGTTGACGGCCACGATCACTGTTTCACATGCCTAATCAGTGTGTTGAGACTGCGTTCGTGGGTGGTTCATGTTCTCTCAGGAGTGCATGACCACGTCGGCGTGCTGCTCGTCTCCCCTTTCTCGTAAAGGCTTGAGCCGCTCAGCGTGCCGTGTGCCGTCGAGGCTTTCGGATGGGATTCTGGTCCTTCTCATGAGGGACCAAGCATTTCATTCGGGGCCCCAGGGAGGACAGATGTCGATCGCTACATCGGAGAGAGGGCTGTTATACTCTGAAAATGATGCTGAGTTCCTACTATAATGTCGTGTTCTCATGCTGAAGATTCAGACTTAACAGCCACACTTTCCTGGGCTGTTCTAAAGCGCCTGGATGTGTGTGAAGAATTTTGGCAGTATGGAAGCGTTTTGGTGCCAATATGGCAAGCCAAACATGCCTAAATCTGCAGAAGTTTTTCCTCTCTCACTACCACTGCACGTGCGTAGTTCTAACTCGGGGTTGAGTTGTGCTTAGTGACTGACCGTGATTAGTCACAGCGCTGGCCCTCGGTTAGACGATGTCCACACTGGTGGTCCAGAAGCACCTCAAAACCAGCCCGCTCGGAGTTTGTTTTTCCCAAGGGAAGGGAAGCAACCCTGAGAGGAGCGACCCAGATTATGTGATGATCTGCTCTTTGGGAGTGCGTGTGATCACCACTCCTTCCCCCGGGGGAGGGCCGGGTGGAGAATTTAGTTTCTGTTCCGCCGCTGGTTATCCAGTAATCAGCGGTACCCAAAGTTTGAGCAGTCCACTTCCTCTGAGTCGTTCACGGGCCCCAGCGCTCAGATGGCAGTGAGGGCTACGGCCTTGTCACTCTCGTCTCTCGCTGGGTGAGGGGAAACCAGGACTCGATGCCCCCGGGCCTCGTCCCTCGTTTCCCCTCACGGTCGAGACTGGCAGTATAATAAGACCAGTTTCCTCCGTCCGAGAGGGTCAGAATGGCAGTGCGTGCCGCCCCCGAGCTGCACCACTCCCGTTCCCCTCTCCCCAGCTTGCAGATAGCAGTGACGCAGCCTCAGCTGCGTCGCTCCGGTCTGCAGCTGGGCCCGGAGGCGCAGAGACCAGCATACGAGGAGTCAGGGCCTCGTTCCTCGTCTCTCCCCCTCCCCTCGCCACCGGGCAGTCCGCAGCAGAACGCCCACGAGCCTTCTCTGCCGTCTGCCCCTCGGTGGAAGCAGGTTGGTGTCAGGCGCACCCAGACCCCCGCTCTCGGTCGCTACAACGCCACCAGAGCCGGGTCCCTGTCTTCCACCTCGCTGCCCCTCCGCGGGTACGCCGGTGGTTCGGGTGGGTTCATTGGGACGGTATCTGGAAGCCTGGCTAGAAGCGTTTCCCTGTCCGTCCCGATGGCTCATCCGCACCATCCGGTTCGGCTATGCAATTCAGTTTGCACGCCGGCCTCCCAAGTTCAGGGGCGTCCACTTTACCCGTGTGCGGTCGGTGGACGCCCCTGTCTTGCGGAAAGAGATCGATGTCCTGCTGGCGAAGGACGCGATCGAGCCGGTCCCTCCTGCCGAGATGAGGTCCGGGTTTTACAGCCCCTACTTCATTGTACCCAAGAAAGGCGGTGGGTTACGGCCAATCCTGGACCTGCGGGTCTTGAATCGGGCCCTGCACAAACTCCCGTTCAAGATGCTCACGCAGAAGCGCATTTTCGAATGCATCCGTCCCCAGGATTGGTTTGCAGCGATCGACCTGAAGGACGCGTACTTTCACGTCTCGATTCTCCTTCGACACAGACCGTTTCTTCGGTTTGCTTTCGAGGGTCGGGCGTATCAGTACAAAGTCCTACCCTTCGGGCTGGCCCTGTCACCCCGCGTCTTCACGAAACTCGCGGAGGCGGCCTTTGTTCCCATGAGAGAACAAGGCGTTCGCATCCTCAACTACCTCGACGACTGGCTCATTTTAGCTCACTCGCGAGATGTGTTGTGCGATCACAGGGACATGGTGCTTCGGCACCTCAGCCAGTTGGGGCTTCAGGTCAACTGGGACAAGAGCAAACTCTGCCCCGTGCAGAGGATCTCTTATCTCGGTATGGAGCTGGACTCGGTCGCCCGGACTGCGCGCCTCACGGAGGAACGCGTCCAGTCAGTGCTCACCTGCCTCAGGTCTTTTCGAGGCAGGACAGCGGTTCCACTGAAACAATTTCAGAGGCTCCTGGGGCATATGGCAGCCGCAGCCGCAGTAACGCCGCTCGGCCTGTTACATATGAGACCGCTTCAGCGCTGGCTTCACGATCGAGTCCCGAGGTGGGCGTGGCACAGCGGCACGTTCCGGGTCAAAGTGACCCCGCACTGTCGCCAAACCTTCTCCCCGTGGTCGGATCCTGCGTTTCTACGGGCCGGAGTGCCCTTAGTCCAGGTTTCCAGGCATGCTGTGGTTTTCACAGATGCCTCTGCCACCGGATGGGGGGCCACGTACAACGGGCATGCAGTTTCAGGTCTGTGGACGGGGCCTCAACTGCATTGGCATATCAACTGCCTAGAGTTGCAAGCAGTACGCTTAGCCTTGCGTCGCCTCAAAGGGGTTCTCAGACACAAGCACGTACTGGTCCGTACGGACAGCACTGCGACCGTTGCGTACATCAACCATCAAGGTGGTCTACGCTCCTGTCGTATGTCGCGACTCGCCTCCCACCTCCTCCTATGGAGTCAGAAGCATCTGAGGTCGCTTCGTGCCATTCACATTCCAGGGGAGCTCAACCGTGTGGCAGACGAGCTCTCACGGCTGCCTCCCCTGCCAGGAGAATGGCGACTCCATCCCCAGTCGGTCCAGCTGATTTGGAGTGTCTTCGGAGTCGCACAGGTAGACCTGTTTGCCTCTCCGGACACGACCCATTGCCAGTGGTTTTATTCCCTGTCCGAGGGGACCCTCGGCACGGACGCCCTGGCTCACAGCTGGCCCCGGGACCTGCGCAAGTATGCGTTTCCCCCAGTGAGCCTTCTTGCACAGACTCTGTGCAAGGTCAGGGAGGACGAGCAGCAGGTCCTTCTTGTGGCGCCGTATTGGCCCACCAGGACTTGGTTCACCGAATTCATGCTCCTCGCGACAGCCCCTCCTTGGCCGATTCCTCTGAGGAAGGACCTTCTTTCTCAGAGACGGGGCACTCTATGGCACCCGCGTCCAGACCTCTGGAAACTCCATGTCTGGTCCCTGGACGGGACGCGGAGGTTCTAGGTGGTCTGCCACAGGCAGTGGTAGACACCATCACTTCCGCTAGAGCCCCCTCTACGAGGCGCCTCTATGCGTTGAAGTGGAACCTGTTCGTCGATTTGTGTTTCTCCCGTCAGGAGGACCCCCGAACTTGCCCGATCGGAGTCGTGTTTTCCTTCCTGCAAGATGGGTTGGAGCGAAGGCTGTCTCCCTCCACCCTCAAAGTGTATGTCGCCGCAATAGCCGCGCATCACGATGCACTGGAAGGTAAGTCCTTGGGGAAGCACGACCTGGTCATCAGATTCCTTAAGGGTGCCAGGAGGTTAAATCCACCTCGTGTTTTGCACTCGGTACCCTCTTGGGACCTTGCTCTGGTACTTAGAGCTCTTCAAAGTCCTCCCTTTGAGCCTTTGCTGACGGTAGAGCTTAATATCCTGTCCATTAAGACAGCGCTCCTGTTGGCATTGGCCTCTTTCAAGAGGGTCAGGGATCTGCAGGCTTTTTCGGTCGACGAATCGTGCCTAGAGTTCGGGCCAGGCCTTTCTCACGTTGTGTTGAGACCCCGGCTCGGATATGTGCCCAAGGTTCCTACCACTCCCTTCGTGGACCAGGTAGTGAACCTGCAAGCGCTGCCCCAGGAGGAGGCAGACCCAGCCCTAGCTTTTCTCTGTCCTGTCCGCGCCCTGCGGGTTTATATTGACAGAACGCAAAGCTTCAGAACCTCAGATCAGCTCTTTGTCTGTTACGGAGGCCGGCAGAAGGGGAAGGCCGTCTCCAAGCAGAGGTTAGCCCACTGGTTAGTGGATGCTATCACCCGAGCATATGAGTCTCTGGGTGAGCCTTGTCCTCCCAGGTTGCGCGCTCACTCCTCTAGAGGTGCTGCCGCTTCCTGGGCTTTGGCTCAAGGCGCCTCGCTGACAGACATCTGTAGAGCTGCGGGCTGGGCGACACCGAACACGTTCGCTAGGTTCTATAGCCTTCGTGTGGAACCTGTTTCCTCCCGAGTTCTGGCTACGGCCAGTGGGTCGAGGGAATAAGTTGTGTCGGCTTGCTACGCCACTCCGCCTCGAACAGCGGATATGTGCTTTCTTGCTCCGTATGGCGCCCTACGTTGGTGAGCCTCGTGAGTTCCTCCTTCACCCCTCCGGTTCTGGGCGTGGCGGACCGCCCGGCGCCAGGTCTGCTACCTCTAGTGAGGAGTTGTTAGTAGACTGGGTGCTCCAGTGATCGCTACTGTGAACCATCATGCCACGTGCAGTTTAGCCGTGTCTTCCCCTTGACGGACTCGTTCGTCATCCCTGTTGAGTGCGCTCCCATTTCCCTTGGATTGGGACCACCTCAGGGACTGCCATATGTTTCACTACCCCATTGGGCTAGTACATATGTGTATTTCTGGTCAGTCAGGCTGGGCCTTCCGCAGCTTTCCCCCTCTCTTGGGGAACGCTTTCCCAGTGTTATCCAATGTCCACTGTGCGGGTCTTGCGGAACAGCAGTGTGGTTCCCGTGCTAGCTCCCGCAACTTATTTCAAGAAACTGCTGCAGGGTAGCTTAGCCGGGCGCTGGAAGGGGCCAGCACCATGGCGCTTTATTAGGGATCCCAATTCGTCAGGGAACTCCCCCGACGACACGTCGGAGTTCCCAGGACGAAAGGGAACGTCTCGGTTACGTATGTAACCCTCGTTCCCTGAGTACAGGGAACGGAGACGTGTCGTCCCTTCGCCATGTCGCTGTACCTTCGCGGAGGACTGGACACTGTTCGGCTCCTCAGCGAAAAGCATTGCGCAATGTTTACTTCCGCCTTTTATACCCGCGCTGGTAGGCGGGTCGCGGAATGCAAATCTTGCATGCCAATTTTCATTGGCTCGTTTTAATTCACTCGAAGGCAATTGGTCTCCCTAGCGTGATCCCAATTCGTCAGGGAACTCCCCCGACGACACGTCTCCGTTCCCTGTACTCAGGGAACGAGGGTTACATACGTAACCGAGACGATTTCATAGGGCCCTACAAACCAGCTTTTTGGTGCATTACCATCACCTTCTGCTCCGTATGGTGTGACATCACATAACAGTATCAATCCTTGGGCTGACTTGGGCTAGTTATATGGTTTTATATAGTTATGTAACAGTTGTTGAATAAACAATTGAACTGACAAATTATGCCTGCCTATATGTTTGATTGACAGTTCTATTGATCACTGAGATAGCATTGACTTGAAATCATATAACACCTATTTTATCATCTCTACACTGGTTACCTATTAAGTTCCGTATCAATTACAAAGTATTTCTACTGATCTATAAAGCCCTAAATGGTTTAGCTCCTGTGTATTTAATGGACCTTCTATCGCCATACAATCCATTGCGCTCTTTAAGATCACTAAATACGAGGCTTCTGGTCATTCCAAGGATATCTAAGTCCTCTAAAGGAGGGAGGGCGTTCTCACATTTAGCTCCTAAACTCTGGAATAGCCTTCCTGATAGTGTTCGAGACTCAGACTCGCTGTCCCAGTTTAAAACTAGATTAAAGACGCATCTCTTTAACCAAGCATTCACTTAATGCTTAACCTTTAATACTACTGCTGAATCAGTTCGAATGCATTAACATTATGAACATCAGCTATGCTAATTATTTCCCATCTGCCTTTCTGCTGTTATCTCGGGACGCTAGTCCCGAGGTAAATAGCGTTCGTCAGCTCCAGTTTGTATCCAGCCTCTCACGGAGACTTCAGATGCCCGACGCCTGTGAAGAGACGACTCGATGCCTGTGAAGAAACGACTCGACGCCTGTGAAGAGACGACTCAAAGCCGGCGATATGTTATGCCATAAATTAATACATGATTAACTGACTGTATTTTTCTATGTACATTTCCGAAATGCACTTTCTGTAAAGCTGCTTTGAGACAATGTGTATTGTGAAAAGCGCTATACAAATAAATTTGAATTGAATTGAATTGAATTGGAATGAAGTTGGTTCAATATAAAAATTAAATTTGAAAAAGTAGCTTAGATGTAGTAAACTACTTTTGCCATATTGCTGTAGCTTAGCTTGCAACATTTGCCAGGCTGGTAGCTTCAGTGTAGTGAAGCTTCATTTAATATAGAGTAACTGCTAGCTTAGTTCGCTACATTTTCTAAGTAGCTTGCCCAACACTGGTGAAATGTTGTATCTCTTCAGCGTAAATTCTGCTGTGGGTTTTATGTGTGAACGCAGGGCTGCCCACGATCACACCGTTCTCACGCTCTCACACCACATGCTCATTCCTCAAACACACACTGCTTCTCTTTCAGTCTGACACACCGAGTGATTCCAGTGTGTGTTTCTGTGACATGATTCATCAAACGCCATCAGTGAATGTGATTCAAGATGAACCACATTATATATTATTCCTGAATGTTTTCTGAGCGTTCAAAACATGCAGTGTTTAAAAATGTTTTTTTTTTGTGTGTGTTTTTTAATATTGGTTATGTGTCACGACAAGCACACACAAGGAATTCAGTGATCCAATAGCAGTCTTTATTTAAAGGGTAATCCGTGCTCACAACAGTCCAGGCAAAGGTCAAAATCCAGAAAAGGCAATCCAATAACAAGAGGACATACACAAGGAACCGACTCGAACAGTAAACGGAAGTGTGGGGACAATAACAAGGACTCCGTGACACATACTGAAACAAACAGGGTTATATACACAGGGAATCGACAATGATAATAGGGAATTGGCTGAGTGCAATGATCAGTGATAAGGAACAGCTGAGTGCAATGATGAGACAAAGGATCGTGGGAAATGTAGTTCATAAGTGAAGGACACCGTGGGAAACGAGGACATCTAGTGGACATCAGGGGAACACAAACCCAACACTGTGACATAACCCCCCCTCTACGGAGCGGCTACCAGACGCTCCATGACAACAACAAAAAACACAACACAATACAAGAGGTTCAGGAGGGAGGTGGAACGGTGGAGGATCAGGGGGAGGGAAGGTGGGCCAGGTCCATGAAGGGAGACAGGAACAAGGGGTGAGGGTTTAACCGGGGACCAGGGCAAAACAAAAAATCTATCGGGCGGCCAGGGCGAAGAAGACCTCTCGGGCGGCCAGGGCGGCGACGACCCCTCGGGCGGCCAGGGCGGCGAAGACCCCTCGGGCGGCCAGGGCGGCGAAGACCCCTCGGGCGGCCAGGGCTGAGCAGACACCGGCTCAGGAACAGCAGACACCGGCTCAGGAACAGCAGACACCGGCTCAGGAACAGCAGACACCGGCTCAGGAACAGCAGACACCGGCTCAGGAACAGCAGACACCGGCTCAGGAACAGCAGACAACGGCTCAGGAACAGCAGACAACGGCTCAGGAACAGCAGACAACGGCTCAGGAACAGCAGACACCGGCTCAGGAACAGCAGACACCGGCTCAGGAACAGCAGACACCGGCTCAGGAACAGCAGACACCGGCTCAGGAACAGCAGACACCGGCTCAGGAACAGCAGACACCGGCTCAGGAACAGCAGACACCGGCTCAGGAACAGCAGACACCGGCTCAGGAACAGCCACAAGAACTGTAATAGTCACAAAAACAGACAAAAACACAGAAACAAACACTGGCTCTGGAACAGGCCCTGGCTCTGGAACAGGCACTGGCTCTGGAACAGGCACTGGCTCTGGAACAGGCACTGGCTCTGGAACAGGCACTGGCTCTGGGACAGGCACTGGCTCAGCCTCCGGCTCTGGAACAGGCATTGGCTCTGGAACAGGCAATGGCTCTGGAACAGGCAATGGCTCAGCCTCCGGCTCTGGAACAGGCACTGGCTCTGGAACAGGCAATGGCTCTGGAACAGGCATTGGCTCAGCCTCCGGCTCTGGAACAGGCATTGGCTCAGCCTCCGGCTCTGGAACAGGCATTGGCTCTGGAACAGGCTCTGGAACGGGCAATGGCTCTGCCTCCGGCTCTGGAACAGCAGACACTAGCTCCTGCTCTGGAACAGCAGACATGGGCATGTCCAGGATCCGAACCAAACGCTCCAGATGGTCCAGATACAAGAAGGCAGACGGCACTGGCTCTGCCTCCGGCTCTGGAACGGATACTGGCTCTGCCTCCGGCTCTGGAACAGGCATTGGCTCTGCCTCCGGCTCTGGAACCGGCAATGGCTCTGCCTCCGGCTCTGGAACCGGCAATGGCTCTGCCTCCGGCTCTGGAACGGCCATTGGCTCTGCCTCCGGCTCCGGCTCTGGAACAGCAGACACTGGTTCCGGCTCTGGAACAGCAGACACGGGCATGTCCAGGATCAGAGCCAGACGCTCCAGATAGTCCAGGTCCAGGAAGGCGGACGGAACGTGAACAGTCTCTCGCTGGGCAGACGTGACGTGAACAGTCTCTCGCTGGGCAGACGTGACGTGAACAGTCTCTCGCTGGGCAGACGTGACGTGAACAGTCTCTCGCTGGGCAGACGTGACGTGAACAGTCTCTCGCTGGGCAGACGTGACGTGAACAGTCTCTCGCTGGGCAGACGTGACGTGAACAGTCTCTCGCTGGGCAGACGGGACGTGAACAGTCTCTCGCTGGGCAGACGGGACGTGAACAGTCTCTCGCTGGGCAGACGTGACGTGAACAGTCTCTCGCTGGGCAGACGTGACGTGAACAGTCTCTCGCTGGGCAGACGTGACCTGAACAGTCTCTCGCTGGGCAGACGTGACGTGAACAGTCTCTCGCTGGGCAGACGGAACGTGAACAGTCTCTCGCTGGGCAGACGGAACGTGAACAGTCTCTCGCTGGGCAGACGGAACGTGAACAGTCTCTCGCTGGGCAGACGGAACGTGAACAGTCTCTCGCTGGGCAGACGGAACGTGAACATTCTCTGACGGGGCAGACGGGACGTGAACAGTCTCTGACTGGGTAGACGGGACGTGAACAGGCTCTCGACCACCTCCTCCACTGCGACGTCCACGGGTCCCGCGAAACTTGACTAATCGGGTCCCCTTAAAAAACTACCTTCTCTCCCGCTCGGTGGCTGGGGAAGAGATATTGAGAAACATACCGCTGGATCTTGTGACGACGGAGTCCTTCTGTCACGACAAGCACACACAAGGAATTCAGTGATCCAATAGCGGTCTTTATTTAAAGGGTAATCCGTACTCACAACAGTCCAGGCAAAGGTCAAAATCCAGAAAAGGCAATCCAATAACAAGAAGACATACACAAGGAACCGACTCGAACAGTAAACGGAAGTGTGGGGACAATAACAAGGACTCCGTGACACATACTGAAACAGACAGGGTTATATACACAGGGAATCGACAATGATAATGGGGAATTGGCTGAGTGCAATGATCAGTGATAAGGAACAGCTGAGTGCAATGATGAGACAAAGGATCGTGGGAAATGTAGTTAATAAGTGAAGGACACCGTGGGAAAGGAGGACATCTAGTGGACATCAGGGGAACACAAACCCAACACTGTGACATTATGTGAATGTTAAGGGAAGATTCCTTATTATCATTCTTCAAACATTATGGGAATGTTACTTTTGAATGTTCTGAAACAAGAAGCAACATTTAAAAACGTTACTAAAAGTTTTAGGAAAAAACGCTCCATGAACGATATTTAAATAATGTTTTTGTGCTGATGTTTTGAGAACATTATTAAAGACCAGATAACTTTGAACAAACGTCTTATTAATGTTACTGGTAGGGGTGTCAAAAGTATTCATATTCATAGTATCAACTCAAGCTTTTTACTCAAGTAAAAGTGTAAAAGTACTGTTTTTAAAACTACTTGAAGTATAAAAGTAAAAGTAATGTAAGGAAAAGAATGCACACCTCCTCAAAAAAACTTTTTTCTAAAGGCCATAATGTTATATTAAAATTAGGGCTGGGAAAGTTAACGCGTTAATCTCTGCGATTAATTTGACATGTTTAACGCATTAAAATAAATTAACGCAATTGACGCAAGCCAATCGCGTCCATTTTAATAACTTCCTGTTGCGACAGATGAGTGTGCTAACTGAGCCAAATCACACTGCATGATGGAGAGCGATAACGGTGGAGTTTTAGATGGAAATTTTACATTTAAAAAATGTCCTGATGGCGCTTTAGACAGAAAAGTGCTGGTATGTACAATTTGCAAAGCCGAATTTGAATACCACTGAAGCAATTCGTCTTTACTATACCATTTAAACGCAAAACACCCAGGTGTTATTGCCGCAACTAGCGAGTCTACAGGAGGCCATCGGGCACGCATAGCACGCAAGTACCCGTCCACACCTGCAACCACAGTGCCTTGTGAGAGGTTGTTCTCACTCTCAGGCCACATCGTCCAAAAGAAGAGAGCTTCCTTGTCTCCTGATAATGTAAACAAACTGGTCTGTCTTAAGCCTTGTTTATACTCGACGCGTCCGCACGAGCGCAAGTCTCCGCTGACTGCGCGCGCACCTCTCCAAAAGGACGAGGCGTTTATACTTGACGCGCTCGCCGTTGTGCTATTCTGTGAAACGTAATTCTCCTCTAAACCTCCAGGAATCAGCAGTGAAGGAGTTTTCCGTTTATTAGTAGTTTATTAATTACTGATTCATATAAGAGTAATAAATGCAGTAGGTTTATTGTACTTTCACTGCATGTAAACTAGTTAAACAACTGAAGCCTTATTTGAAGAGTTTTTAAACCTTAATTTCATCAGCAGGGCTTACTTCTGCTATTGTAGGCTTATTTTGTAAATGTAAGCAGTTACTTTAGACAAGTGCAAACTGGGTGCTTAATGCAATGCATTCCTATTCACAAAATAAGAGACTTTTATGGTCGCCCATCAATGCAAATGTCTCTAGTGTATAGAAGGATCATAAACATGTTGGTACAGACGTACCAGTTCGGCCAGAATCAGCTAGAAGTCGTTCATCTTCGGATGCGGCGCCGCGTGCGATGTTACAAAAAGTGCCGTGCACACCGCCAGGCGAAATGGGGTCGTGGAACGCGATCGGGGCCAATAGTCTTTACACGAAACGCGTGAAATTTGACCGCGTCAACACGCACTGTTTGTCCGCGTTAACGCGGCAATTTTGTACGTGTTTCTTTTGAAGGCGTAGACACGCTCATTCTGGTCGTGTTAAGGCGTCAGTTTTCGTCACATTACTTTAGTGCGTGTAAAGACGCATAGTTTTACCATGTTGCGACGACCAATTTGAACGTGTTTCTTAACGCGCACATTCTGTACGTATTGAAGTGTAATATTTTTAAAAAGCAGACTTACATTTAGATGTAGCCTACATATTAATCCTTTAGTTTATTGTAGCATTGCTTTACTGACTACTGTGCTAGACTAAAGTAATGTTACAATGTATATTAAGTGCTAATTATCCATATTATACAATTATTATAATTTATCTATATGGGTTATTATTTGTTTTTGTTTTAAGGTATAATCTCCAAAAGTATTATAGGCTAACTTACACAGCACATATTTGTAACTAAATACACACACACGTACATGCATAACTTTATTCACTTTCACATAATAATGTTTTGTAATTTGGTGTGTAGTTGGTTGTATAGTTTGTACTGTTCTGTCTGTATTGCAGGAACATCATCTTGGCTGCTGCAGGCTGACGAGTGCTATAATAAAATTACTACATTGTTAAATGTGTTTTGATATTCACTATATTTTTTATTATTATCAATATTTTAAATGTACTGAACATAGGGCTAAGGGCTGTGGTGAAGAGGGGTAATATTTAACCTTTAAACATTTCCTGTTTCCCCCCCAGAACTCTTATAACAATTAATTATGTTTAAAATATATATATCATTACATTAATTCAGATTATTTGCCTAAATTCCTGGATTTAATCAATAATGTTAATAGTAAATCCTCTGTCTCTTTTCAGTCATCAGAAATTTTCTCATTTATCTCATGATTTCATATGAAGATTTTAGTTGAAGTCACTGGTATGACCTACTTTATTGTTAGGTAATTGTAAAAAACGAGAATACAAATGGATTAAACTACTTAATTTAGTTAGTATACCATGATTGACAACATGTGGTTTGATACTTTGCAGCAGCCATTTTGAAAAATGAATTTTTCATGAAAATTGTCACTGGTGTTACCTTTCTAATGAGTAACACCAGTGACTCCCATTTAAACTTTATTCAAAGCTATTCATTTAGATTATATGCCAAATGTAACAATTTAGTCTCATCTACTTAATTATAGTTGAAGAATAATGATATTTGGTCTTATGCATGTCATTGGTGATTGTGTCACTGGTGTTACCGTCTTTTTTTCTGTCACTTTAAATGCAATGCCACATGTGACATGATAATAATTTTACATCCATTTAATTTTGCTACACTTAAAAGTTAAGATTTAAAGGATTGCATCATTACTTGATTTTAACTGGTTTTCAAATATTTTCATTATTATAGCAAATACAAGGTTGCGCAAACGAACTAACTAAATCTGATTAAAATAAATAAAACATGATCTCCTTATTTGTTGCATTATTATTATTTTTTGGTAACTCTGACTACATGTGCTGAAAAAAATTAGAAATTATATTTCATAAAAACATTTAATATTGCCAAAGAAGTAAGGTAACACCAGTGACAAAAAATGGTACATGCTGTCTTTAAATAAATACAAAAATTATAAAAAAATCATTAAGCTGTCATTTATGCGTATTCATAAAGCCAAAGGGTAATCTAATAATGTGGTGTAAGTTTAAATGTTAGAAAAAGAAATACATTTTAAGACATCTTGCCATACCAAAAGTGGACGTTTCTGTAGAATAACCCAGTAAATAAACATATTTTTCATATTTTTTCACTTAAATAAAAAAAAAAAATTAGATGCATGCAATGGCCAGTTAAAACATATAATAGATCATGCATTAAGTGTCTTTAGACACAGCACAAGTGTCATTATTGCCGCTAGATGAAGCTAAAAAAGACCGTAGGACAACTGAAAAGGCCATGACAAATCATGACAAGGCTGACATCACACACTCGTACCAATGCATTATCCCTCGTGAACAATTACAACGTCTGATGTTTGCATGTATACGTGCAGACCAGTATACTATTACGACATCCTTCATTAATAAACATGACTTCTGATGTTTGTATACGTATATACCGATGAGAGACATACGTACGAGCGCGTCACATATGCAAATATAGTCTCAAATACAGCAATATCATTGGCTACTGTGTTTTCTGCCGCGTTAACGCGAACAAACAGTGCATGTTGATGCGGCCAAATTTCATGCGTTTCGTAAAAAGACTATTGGCCCCGATCGCGTTCCATACTTGCGCACTCAACACGCACGACCGCCCACACCGCAATGACGTCATTTTTGCCGGGCGCACCTTCGCGCTCTTGCGGACGCGTCGAGTATAAACAAGGCTTAAGTTGCTGGCTCAATGCAAAAGACTCGGCAAAATGTTGTGGTAAAATATGTAACATTCTCCTCGTGTTATTCGCACTGCAAAGGCTGCTGACATATTTAGTGCATAAAAAAATTAAGTTCTAGTAACCATTTTGATGACCCTGTTAGTTTAAAATACACTTTGTTTAATTATATTGTTGGTGGATATGAATAAATTGCTTTTGGCTTATTGCCTTACTTTATAAGATGATTCAGGAGTTCTGATCAAATTCAACTTACACTTACTTTGTTTTATAATGTTGCACTTTATGGGAATTACCCATACTAGTTCCCAGGAGGGACTGTCTACAGTTCATAAGATCATTGTAATAAAATGTTCTGTTTAAAATATACTTCATTGTGTAAATGTATCATTTTGTAACGTATAAGTATTGATAACAAGCTTTGGGAAAAAATGTGATTAATTGTGATTAATCACAGCAAGTTGTGCGATTAATTAGTTAATTTTTTCTAATAAATTCCCAGCCCTAATTAAAATGTTAATATTGAAAAAATTGGGATGCACTCGGCTCCCTGTTTCAGCCGCATATATGCCCATTCAAAATGAATGCATTTTAGTACAATGCAAATACATTAAAGAACCATATATGTGTACTACTGAGTAGGGCTTGCGTCGAGTAATCGAGAGATCGACTACTTCAAGCACTAGTCGGCACTGTCGTAAACAATCGACTACTCGAGCGTGCATTAACCATTAATTCATTAAAAATGGCGAATGTCACCAACAGACACCACACATCAGATGTGTGGAAGTATTTCATCAAGGATGACAAAAATATCGTAATTTGTTAGGGGCCGTTCACATATTGCGTCTAAAGACGTAGGAAAGTGCGGCTCTGTCGCTGTCTCCTTCTTTCCACAAGCGCGTGCGCTCTCGTGGCGTCTGTTGTTGTTATGCAACCATGAACTGCGCTCTCCATGATGACAAGAAGTATCAGCAAAAGATTAATTGATTTCTAGCCTTTGCATTAGCTTTACTACAATATATATTAATGAAGATAAGAAAAAAAAAGACGTTTTCATTTCGCAGATGCATCGCCGCGTCTGGAAAAACTAGCGCACCGCACTGCTTGCGCGTCGTGTCCGCGTCACTTCCATTATGAGCGCATAAACTTGAGCGTGCAAAAGACGCGATAGAACGGCTATTATTTTGGCTTTACTCTGTTGCATGAAAATTAAAATATGTAATGTCATAATTATGTTTTGAGAGTTTATGTAATTGTTGCATTAGGCTATGAATTAATAAATATTTATTGATAAGAACTATTTCATGTCTTTTCATTTACACTAGCATGATCCACGAGTAGTCGAGTAACTCGAGTATTGTTTTGATAAGAAATCGACTAGCAGAAATCAGTAGTCGTGCAACCCCTAACACTGAGCATTAACATGTTTCATGGAGAGGAAGATATGATGACTAGTTGCCTATAAGTATTGTAATGGTGCAAAAAGTTAAACTTCACAGGCATGTTATCAATAACGTTTATTGTAATGTAAATGTGCATAAGCTTAGCTGCAGGAATCTGTGCCCAGGGCAACGGAGAACATTGGTGTACCCAGGGCAGGCTCAGAAACAATTACCCTTGTGTGGTTTTAGTGGTGTCACGGTTCACAAAATTCACGGTTCGGCTCGATACGACACACTGGTGTCACGGTTCGATACGATACAGCAAAAAGAAAGAAATGCCAGAGAAATTTCCTATTTATTAAAGGCGACATATCATGCTTTTAAATCGTTCCTTTATATATATATAAATCATACATTTGTGGTCTATATAAAGCGGAACTGCATTGCTTGGGTCTGAATTCCTCATTATTATAGGCTCCTCAGGCCCCTTTTCTGATGTGCGTCTGAGAGCAACTCGTTTTGGTGCGGTCTCTTTAAATGCAAATGAGACACTTCATACCCCGCCCCCTCTCCAGCTCGCAGAGGTGACACTCGGTTCAACTCCACCCCGTTCGGCCATTTCTGTAGTTTGATAGCAGAGATGCGATTATCTAGCGGCACAGAAACTTTTTATTCACACGTTATTAACAAAATGTCTATAACGGAAGACTTGTCCATCAAGCCTTACATGTTCGAGCCAGAGCCAGACGTGGAGCGAGATGAAAATGAAGACGACGAACTTGCAGAACAACGTCTTCATATGGATGTATCTCAATGGTATGTTACTGTATTTACAGTAACTGCTCTATCCATGCCCACTACTACAAAACTGCATGTTTTACAACGACTATTTAACACTCACAAAACAAAATATAAGTTATATTATAAGTAATTAAAGAAAAGCTCGTTATTTTTGCACGTAAAAACGTTATTTACAGCTTACCGAAGTGCTCTGTTCGTCGTCTCCAAAGATAGAAGGAATTGACCCCTCAATCAGACGAAGTCTATCGGCAAATCCTTCTTTATACTGGCGGAGGTTGCTGAAGTAAGTTAGTTATCCTTGAAGTGCTTCGCGCACACAAAAATGACTTTACCCACAGATGTGGGTACATTTCCATGAAAAATAAAACTCAACCAGGCACTTCAAAGAGGTTCTGATGCTGGGAGACGGTGTAATGAAGCGTGTGGGTTACTACATTCAACAACCGAACATTTTGACTTATCCTTTCGTAATTTCTGCATCCTTGAGCTTGGACTACAAAATCGCAGCGAGAAATTAAAATGGCGGATTGCTCGAAGTTTTGGGCCGGGAGTCTATGTCCTTATTTGGCAGTTCCGCTGCAAATACTGTGACGTAATTGTTCAAAAAAACGTCATAGAGAATAGAAAAATTGGAACAGGTTGCAAAATATGACCAAAACAGAATATAAAGATATCAACGAAGCACCTGAAGAGACTAATTTCAACTTTTCTGTACTTCAAAACACAATATGTCTTGTATAAATATACAACAAAATCCAATTCGAGGGCTAAAAAAGTGGATTTAGCATGATATGTCCCCTTTAAAAGAAAAATTAATTTTAAATAAGTGCATGTTTTCCTACATCTTGAAACTTTTAGTTTTATAAATGGGGGTAATCTTTGAAGGATGAACAAATAATGTTTTGGTCATCACATTAAAAATAACATTTAAATATGTAAGCCTGTCTATTGGTCCAATGAGGGTTTCCAATAATACAGGTGAAGAGCTCTGCGTGTTACTGTCTTTTCTCGCGGCAAAGTATTTTTGGTTAAATTCAATACATTTCTCATATGTATTAACTCGTTATTTCATCTGACTCCATAAATGAAAAGGCTTTAATGATATCCGTGTATCATTAAATGTGAGCGAATGTTTTACTATTCTTTTAAACTCTTGAATGAAAATAATGTCAAAGTCAATTAGAATAATCAAATATCACAATTTAATATGTCAGGTAAATGTTTCATTACAATTTCATAATCAATGCAAAACATCAAATGCTCTAGAACAAAGAGGAAAAATGTTTACCCGACAAAGACATACATGAATGCTGAGTCTCGGCGTCCCTCAGCATTCACGGGCTGATCTGGATACAGAAAAAGAGCCCTGAGCTCTCGCTGCGTTTCATTATATACCCAGACCTCATTTCAGATCTAAACCTCATCCACAGTGGACATTTACCTGTAAGTCACCATTTGCTAGCAGTGGAAAATTAGCATTGAGTCAAATGGCCAGAAGGTGTTAACTCAAAGACACCCCTTCCAGTGTGGAAGATATTTCTAAACTTCCTTAGAACTGTATTAACTTTTGGCTTACTTCTTTGGGAATGAGACATTTGTACCAGTCGCACCGAGACATTTCAAATAATATCAAACATGTATAAAATTCGATGATAATCATTCACATTAAACCATTTAGATTCTTGTGTGAGTTTGGGAGATCTCTGCCAGGATGAAGAATGGGGGAGAGAAATGTAGATTAGGATGAGGGAGGCGAGACCTTCGTCTCAATAGTGCATGAGGAGGAGTTATAATGTTAATTTCCTTTGTTTTCTCAGAGAGTGGCCCTCTCTTAAAGTCCTTCCAGTTTTTCCAGTCTTACAAATATGATAATATTTTAGTTTTGAAGTGCTGGAAAAAGATGTGTGATGTACTTGAAAGCATTTTACTATTCCTGCCGCAAAAAAACCCAAAAATAACGACTTTACTTCAACTATTCGTTTCCTTCTCTGTGGGCTCGAGTGAGTTCACTAGTGTAACAGCGCAGCGCTTCTGTGTTGTACGTCACACACATCACACACATGACCAGCGTCGGCCAATAGTGAGCCTACGTGTGACGTAGCACTACGCTATCACACTACGCTAACTCACTCGAGGCCCACAGAGAAGGAAATCAATAGTTGAAATAAAGTCGTTATTTTTGTTTTTTTGCGCACAAAAAGTATTCTCGTCGCTTGATAAACTTAAGATTGAGCCACTGTAGTCACTTGGACTATTTTAACGATGTCTTTCAAAACTTTTCGGTCCTGTCAAGTGTCAATCCCTGAAGAAGCCTATGGAGGAGTGATCCAGCTCTCAGATTTAATCACAAATATCTTAATTTGTGTCCCGAAGATGAACGAAGGTCTTACGGGGTTGAACAACATGAGGGAGAGAAAATACTGACAGAATTTACATTTTTGGGTGAACTATCCCTTTAAAGCCTATAACTAGAGCATTCATGGAACAATGTTTCTCCTGGTTTCCACATCAGCGCTGTTTGATCTGTTAATAACAGAGAAATGTTAATGCTCCTCACTAGATTTCGCAGCGAAGTTTTTTCTTCAGTGGAGTATTAATGCTTTACTAACTGGATCTCTCAGCGCAGTGTATAATGGTGCGTTCACACCAAATGCAAATTGAGCGTCTGGCACGAGTGATTTCAATGTTAAGTCAATGTAAAGACGCGTTTAAGCGTGTCTAGAGGTCCTGCGGCTCGAATGACGTGAATTGAAGTCTGGCGCGATACGCGTGAACGATTTTATTTGGTGCACGCGTTTGATGCGAATTCGCGTCTGACGCCCGAGTTGAAAAATCTGAACTTTGGCGTCAGTTCGCGCCACGGTGACCAATCTGGAGCCTGCTTGTTGCGGTCACGTGGTGAAGGAAATATTTTATCAAATAAAAACTTGATTTCAATATATGAGACATGTTCATTTTGTATTGAATGCTATTTATTCCATTGTAATCTAGATTATATTAAAGCTGCAGTCGGCAAGTCTGGCAGATTGAGTGGACTCAGGCAAAATTTTGAATGTCTACAACTCTCATGTCCCTCCCCCACTATCAACGAATACCCTTCAACGAGTTCGTGCTCGTCAGTGCGTGTGCAACAGAGTTTCTGTGAACGCGCCCGTCTCATCAGCATCCATCAACACCATGGAGTATTTTGTTATTGTTGTTTTGTCATTTTGGAGTAGATTGTTACGAAATGGATTACCCACCAAATAAACGTAAATAAACACCATCGTCTGTCTGAAACGCTATTATTGCTGTATGTGGCAGACATGGTAATTGTATATTTTTCTATTGCTTATATATCAGAGCTAGTAAGATAGCACATACAATTACAGTAGCTTTACTACTGTTCTTACTCTCGTAAGAAAGATACAGTAGCATTGATTCTTCCTAAAAGCTGAACTTTATCCCTTCATCTGGACATGTCTATCCACCTAACGTTACATTCACACGGATTTCAGTGCAAACAAACGAACCTGCCCAACAAGTGCTAACGTTAGCTATCCATACCAACACATTTGGGCAAACATACTTAGATTACTAACTTAACACTGAGAAATAAAGTAACTGGTTGATAAAGCACAATTACCTGTGGAGAAGAAATGTTGCAAGCTCTGCATCCAGCTTGATCCCAATTAAATCACGTAAATCTCTCCACCTTTCAAATGCCAATCCGATGTTGATCCTGGTTTATTTACGCGCTTTCTTTCTTTACTTCTTTCTTTTCAGCAGGTGTTCTCTTTTCCTGTGTTGTTTTTGACCTCCTAGCTCTTGAGGTTAACAGAGGAATTGGAATCTTTTCCGCCATCACTCTTCATTACTGCGCAAACTTAAGGCGTGTGCATGTGATTGTAACGTGCGCGAGGGGGGCGTGTGCACGACCTGTGATTGACTGTCAGATCTCACACCCCCCTGCGCTGATTGGACCCGATGATCCGGGACGGGTGGATTTTTCCAAAACAAATAACACGCTCCAGGTGGAGTTAGAAGCTCGGGTTTTTTTCTAAAACCACTTTATTTATGTTGTTCTGTCGGATTATAGTGTCGATTTCACTGAATATGATAAAAAAAAATGTTGCCGACGGGAGCTTTAAACATTATTATTCTAATGTAAAGACAACCAACATACTTAAGTGCAAGAATATTTCGTGTATGGACAGTGTTGTGTGAGAAAAAAAAAATCACAGGACTGATTAATCACTTTTGTAGTAGGCTGGCTCCATTTATCATCTAAACAAAAATAAATGACAGATTAGGTCTGTAAGAGCAAGGGTAATCCTCGCTCCGATGCGAGAAAACAGGTCATCAAACTGGGCGCGGGACAGGCGGAAGTACCGCTGAAAGCGGCCATCATCCAGGCGCAGCTCCTGGAGCAAATGGTGAAACTCGCCGAACTGGGTTCGTCTCCGGAGGGTCTGGTGGACCCAAATACGGCGACGATGACCCCTACACCGCTGTCCTGCTCTCAAAAGCAAACACAGAGCGGTGACTCTCAATGAATGCTCAATCAACATCAGCCATCTTGCAAACAGACCACTGTCTAGCACTCGCCCCTCCCACAAGAAGCGGATTTTGCCTCAGACGCGCGTCAATTTCGCTTCAAACTTTGAGTAACCCCAGAGTGCAGTCTGGACGATGGGGCGGGGTGACACTTTTAGGTGTCACACCCGATTTTATTGGTTTATAATACAGCAATCTTATTGGCATAGACGCTTGAGGCATGAGCATGCACATTACTTTATGTAGTACGAATGGTACAAGTTTATGAATGATCTATGACGCTGTTTGGCCGTACTAAATAAAAGTTTTTATTCATATATTAAAACTGTGTTTTTTTGTTCGTTGCCTCAGGGCAACACTGTGCAGTTAGACCACTTTTGTTCAGGCAATATCATAGGGTTAGGACCCTATGGTGCATTCATGGTTCTCTTGGGAGGTTTGTTTTTACAAATTCAGAAAACTCAAAGAATATGTATTTTATGTGTCATTTATGTTTTGTTGTTATTATTATTATTATTATTATTATACTGCCACAGAGAATGATGGTAAATGTAGTTTGGAGTACACATAATACGTACAAACTACATTGTACTGTCAGCATTCAGAAAAAAATTTATCATGATTGAAAACTATAAAGACTTTTTGGTGGCAATCATGTGCATTCAAATCATAATTACAATATTTCTGACATGACTTGAACGCACCAATAGGCATAGTTCATAATGTTTTTGCGATCTACTGATACTTGCAGGAAATGTACACAAGAACATTTTATGGGCAAAAGGAACATGATTAGGGTCATTCCTTCTGAGTGTGAGGACAGTGAGTTTGAGGAGAGTCAGGAAGAGTGGATCCCTGAATCAAGTTTGAGGTACAGTTAGGAGGTCAGGGGTCAGTCAGGGGTCAGTTAGCAAAGTAACGTGTGTGTGCGTGTGCACGCACATGAATATGTGTAGTGCACGCGCAGAGTATGTGTAGTGCACGCGCATGAGTATGTGTAGTGCACGCGCATGAGTATGTGTAGTGCACGCGCATGAGTATGTGTAGTGCACGCGCAGAGTATGTGTAGTGCACGCGCATGAGTATGTGTAGTGCACGCGCAGAGTATGTGTAGTGCACGCGCAGAGTATGTGTAGTGCACGCGCAGAGTATGTGTAGTGCACGCGCAGAGTATGTGTAGTGCACGCGCAGAGTATGTGTAGTGCACGCGCAGAGTATGTGTAGTGCACGCGCAGAGTATGTGTAGTGCACGCGCATGAATATGTGTAGTGCACGCGCATGAGTATGTGTAGTGCACGCGCAGAGTATGTGTAGTGCACGCGCAGAATATGTGTAGTGCACGCGCAGAGTATGTGCAGTGCACGCGCATGAGTATGTGTAGTGCACGCACAGAGTATGTGTAGTGCACGCGCATGAGTATGTGTAGTGCACGCGCAGAGTATGTGTAGTGCGCGCGCATGAGTATGTGTAGTGCGCGCGCAGAGTATGTGTAGTGCGCGCACATGAGTGTGTGTAGTGCACGCGCATGAATATTTGTAGTGCACGCGCAGAGTATGTGTAGTGCACGCGCAGAGTATGTGTAGTGCACGCGCAGAGTATGTGTAGTGCACGCGCATGAGTATGTGTAGTGCACGCGCAGAGTATGTGTAGTGCACGCGCAGAGTATGTGTAGTGCACGCGCAGAATATGTGTAGTGCACGCGCAGAGTATGTGCAGTGCACGCGCATGAGTATGTGTAGTGCACGCACAGAGTATGTGTAGTGCACGCGCATGAGTATGTGTAGTGCACGCGCAGAGTATGTGTAGTGCACGCGCAGAGTATGTGTAGTGCACGCGCAGAATATGTGTAGTGCACGCGCAGAGTATGTGCAGTGCACGCGCATGAGTATGTGTAGTGCACGCACAGAGTATGTGTAGTGCACGCGCATGAATATGTGTAGTGCACGCGCAGAGTATGTGTAGTGCACGCGCAGAGTATGTGTAGTGCACGCGCAGAGTATGTGTAGTGCACGCGCATGAGTATGTGTAGTGCACGCGCAGAGTATGTGTAGTGCACGCGCAGAGTATGTGTAGTGCACGCGCAGAATATGTGTAGTGCACGCGCAGAGTATGTGCAGTGCACGCGCATGAGTATGTGTAGTGCACGCACAGAGTATGTGTAGTGCACGCGCATGAGTATGTGTAGTGCACGCGCAGAGTATGTGTAGTGCGCGCGCATGAGTATGTGTAGTGCGCGCGCAGAGTATGTGTAGTGCACGCACATGAGTATGTGTAGTGCAAGCGCAGAGTATGTGTAGTGCGCGCGCATGAGTATGTGTAGTGCACGCGCATGAGTATGTGTAGTGCACGCGCAGAGTATGTGTAGTGCACGCGCATGAGTATGTGTAGTGCACGCGCAGAGTATGTGTAGTGTACGCGTAGAGTATGAGAGTATGTGTATGCACGCGCATGAGTATGTGTAGTGCACGCGCATGAGTATGTGTAGTGCACGCTCAGAGTATGTGTATGCACGCGCATGAGTATGTGTAGTGCACGCGCATGAGTATGTGTAGTGCACGCGCAGAGTATGTGTAGTGCACGTGCATGAGTATGTGTAGTGCACGCGCATGAGTATTTGTAGTGCACGCGCAGAGTATGTGTAGTGCACGCGCAGAGTATGTGTAGTGCACGCGCATGAGTATGTGTAGTGCACGCGCATGAGTATGTGTAGTGCACGCACAGAGTATGTGTAGTGCACGCGGAGAGTATGTGTAGTGCACGCACAGAGTATGTGTAGTGCACGCGCAGAGTATGTGTAGTGCACGCGCAGAGTATGTGTAGTGCACACGCAGAGTATGTGTAGTGCACGCGCAGAGTATGTGTAGTGCACGCGTAGAGTATGTGTAGTGCACGCGCAGAGTATGTGTAGTGCACGCGCATGAGTATGTGTAGTGCACGCGCATGAGTATGTGTAGTGCACGCGCAGAGTATGTGTAGTGCACGCGCATGAGTATGTGTAGTGCACGCGCATGAGTATGTGTAGTACACGCGCATGAGTATGTGTAGTACACGCGCATGAGTATGTGTAGTACACGCGCATGAGTATGTGTAGTGCACACGCATGAGTATACTTCTTCTAATGCACACATTACTTTTTTTCCCTATTCCACCTATGTAGAAAACCTTTGAGTTTTTGTACCCTCGTAGCACATTGTTGCCCTGAGGCAACAAACCAATATCTGGTTCAGGGGTGGGGGGGCTCACATTTTATGATGGATATATTATCAGGGACCCCCAAGCTCCCAAAAAATTGGGTGAAAGATTTTTTTCCCCAGAAAATAAAAAGTCATGCCATAGGGGGCTAAATTCGTATTAGTATTCGTACTTCGTTACTTGACACCTCTGGTCACTGGAAGAATGTTTGTTCATAACTGTGCCAGAACGTTCCCGGTCTTCTGTGTGATCGTCCACATGATCCTTGTGTTTGGATCCTGATGATCGTTATTTGTGATTATGTTTTTGATTGTGTTTACTTTAAAATAGTTTATTTTAATTTTACATTTTTTATGTAATTAATTATCTTTTCCAGCCACCAGAGGGTTGAGAAACACAAACCAACACCAGCTTCATCATCTTCATCAGTGCATGATCAAAATCCAAACACTACTACGATCAGATCATCATATACATTTTGAACTTTACAAGTACTTCATCTGGAAGAAATCCATGATTCAATTTATGATTCAATCCCAGTCTGGTCAGTATTAAAGGCAGATCAGATCCTCAATCACACACTAAAGTGTCTGAACTCACATTATAATGAGCGTGAACTAATGCCACATAACCTCTGTGTGTTATTCTGGAGTGTGATGTGTAGTGTGCTTGTTTGATGGTGTGTTTGCAGAGACTCATCTGTAGCCTGAGGAGAAACACACAACTCTCGTCACCGACCTCAGCTCTTCATTATCTGAGTCACGAGCTCATCCATGAAGAGAGATGTTTCCATCCTGACTCTCTTCTGCTGTTGTCCCGGTGGAGAATGAGGGAGGAATGTGCTGCAGGTCCACACAGGTTCAACCCGGAGCATGTACACACACACACACACACACACACACACACACACACTCGATAGAGGACAAACACTTCACAGCACAACCCGCTGAATGAATCTTTAACAGATATAAAATATAAAAGCACTTCCACTATCATATATCAGCTGAACTACACTGGAAAACTGTGTAATAGTTTTGGATGTTCAGATACTTCATTCATATTCAGAGTCATTTGTAGTTGTTCCAGCGTCACCCTCAGCCGACTCTCACACTAGCTGCTTTACGTACATATGTTTTTATGCAAATCTTTCGATATCACATAAAAAACGCTGGATGGAAAGTCGATATAGGATTGAAATCTTAAAATGTGCATGAAAGACTTATGCGCATGAACTACGATGGAAACACATTTACAGAATGTATAGTTTTTAGGTGTGTTGGACATCGGCTGTGGCTGGATGTAACCGGTCGGCGAGAGTTATACACATAAAACATGATATCCGAGTTTTAAAATCAAAGATTTTAAAAGAGAACAATACATCACGGTTGTTTAAACCAATCAACATTAAGCTGTGTCTTCAGCAAGTCGTTTCCCATCATGCTTTTGATCAGCGCAGTCGGTGGAGAGCAACTGCGCGCGACTGCAGAATCCGACACGTGCGCCTTGCGCTCGCGAGAGCTTTTTCACGCACGTCAGCATGACATCAGAGCAAGGCGGACCGCACTCGGACACATTTCTAACCAGCATGCATTAGGCGCTGATCACCGGTGATCGGTTCTGCGCAGATTTTGCTCATCTCAAACAAGCCTATTGCTTCATTGTCTTGATTGTTCACAGGTGTGTCTTGTTTAGTCATCAGTCCTTGTGTATTTAAGCCCTCATGTTTGCCTTGATACTTTGTCTAGTATTGTCCCTGTAGCCAAAGTCAAGTCAAATCAAGTCAAGTCTTTATTTTGTATCTGTTCACGTTGAAATTTAATAAATACTGCACTTGGGTTCTATTAAACTCACCTACAGTGGACTTACAAAATCCCACAACACTGTGACTTTGGCTCAGCGTCAGCTGTCATTGGATAACTGGAGTAACCAGTGGACCAATGGCATCGCAGCATCTCTAATGTTGGTTTGGTGATTCTGAAAAGTCAGAGTCGAAGTGTGTGATCAGAATGATTTGGTTGAAAACCCTCCAGAAGCGTCTCACACACACGAGTGTGTTCCTGAACACCAGCATTAACGCAAGAGAACATGACAGCGTTTATTGTGTTTCGTCTGACGCTCTGAGACACACTCGTTTATGATGGAGGGAAAAACAGCCACATTGCAGAAACTTACAGTTTTATTACTGATATTTTGTGCCAGGAAGTGAAGATTTTGTTCCTCTTGAACACAATTTTAATTCATATCTTTGGATGGAGACACAGCTACTGACTCAGAGTCGGGGGGGGGGGGGGGGGGGGGGGACTATCAATTTTACTGACCAATGGCAGATAGGGGCATGTTCATTATTTCAGCTCTGGTGTCATTAGTGGAAATGACACACTTCAGCTTTACAGTAAGGATAAACTGAATAATGAATTAAAATTAGTGCAGAAAATGTATTTATTAAAATATTTTATTGAGTATTGATGAAGCAACACATTGATTTAAATCTTTTGAAACCTTGTGAGAGGTTTTGGTATTACAACACACATAGAGTCATACAAGTACATACAAAAACTGATTGGCACATCACTGGCATGCAGCAGACCGAGGTGTGTGTTCTGCTGTTCCTGATTCACACACGCTCCGCTCCTGGCCGCGCTGCTGCGCGTGTGGGAGGTGGGAAGGTTTTCCCAGCGGCTTTACTGGGACAGTTACAGCATAGCATGCTTCCACCGATGACGGTCAGCGCCGACGCTCCCCAGCCCACGTACAGAGCCTTGCCGAACTCATACCTGCCAACACACCAGCAACACATCAGCGCCTGACCCCTGAACCACATGACCATGTAGAGCCGTACACGTCACATGACTTCACCAGTGCCTGACGCCTGAACCACATGACCATGTAGAGCCTTACACGTCACATGACTTCACCAGTGCCTGACGCCTGAACCACATGACCATGTAGAGCCGTACACGTCACATGACTTCACCAGTGCCTGACCACTGAACCACATGACCATGTAGAGCCGTACACGTCACATGACTTCACCAGTGCCTGACCACTGAACCACATGACCATGTAGAGCCGTACACGTCACATGACTTCACCAGTGCCTGACCACTGAACCACATGACCATGTAGAGCCGTACACGTCACATGACTTCACCAGTGCCTGACCACTGAACCACATGACCATGTAGAGCCGTACACGTCATATGACTTCACCAGTGCCTGACCACTGAACCACATGACCATGTAGAGCCGTACACGTCACATGACTTCACCAGTGCCTGACCACTGAACCACATGACCATGTAGAGCCGTACACGTCACATGACTTCACCAGTGCCTGACCACTAAACCACATGACCATGTAGAGCCGTACACGTCACATGACTTCACCAGTGCCTGACCACTGAACCACATGACCATGTAGAGCCGTACACGTCACATGACTTCACCAGTGCCTGACGCCTGAACCACATGACCATGTAGAGCCGAACACGTCACATGACTTCACCAGCGCCTGACCCCTGAACCACATGACCATGTAGAGCCATACACGTCACATGACTTCACCAGTGCCTGACGCCTGAACCACATGCTCCATGTAGAGCCGTACACATCACATGACTTCACCAGCGCCTGACGCCTGAACCACATGACCATATAGACCAATTTCGAGCCGACGTCAGTGTTACGTCAGGGCGCTAGCTGGAGGCAAAACAAAGGGAAAACTGCAGGCGGCCAATACAAACCAGCACAGATTCGGCTACATAATAAGGAGCTTAAATGATTATTATTATTATTATTAAATGTCATCTTGTTGTGTTGTTGGGTGCAAGAATCAATGAAAAATGAATATGCTGTATCTAGAATTTTTATTTCTAGAAAATATTCCCATCATTAAAATTGCACAGTAATGTCACTCTTTACATTGTCGTCTTCTTGGCGCTGGCTAGGCAGAACTGCGGATCGTACCACACAAGTCTTGTACATGACCATTCATCACATAGTTATAGGCATCTAAAGATTTATATGCCCTCAGTTTCTCTTTACCCTCGGTTTCTCTATCGGATAGGTGTAGAGGTCAGGCCACTCAACCGGAGGTAGCCTAGCGTTAACGTTAATCCTGTCAGATCGTCCATCCATTGAGTGAGCGTGTAACGGCTACGGGTCAGCCAATCTGGTTCCGTCCGTTAAAATTAACTTTTGCAAATAACAATCGCGGTCCTGGACAGTGACTGACCTTGCACATTAAGATAAAATCGGATTTCCTTCAGTCATTGTTAAAAAACAAGCTAACAAAACTTGCAACTAACGTTAGAGAAGCGGCCAGAGGGATCGTTCTGCAACCACCTAAGCTCCGCCCACAAAAAAGTCACCATGTTTACCAACTGAAAAGGGGTCTATAGAGCCGTACACGTCACATGACTTCACCAGTGCCTGACCACTGAACCACGTGACCATGTAGAGCTGTAGAGCCGTACACGTCACATGACTTCACCATGGTTTAGGCTTATTTAAGACACAATTCAATTAATCAAAAACAATATGCGCTATAATGGATGGATTTGACAGTGTATTATTGAGCTATTAAAAATGAATTTATTAGATGTAAAGCCACACACACTGAAAAAAATGAAATATTGAACCAATTCATAAATATAATTTGAGGAAAACTAATACATTTGGCTGTAATGAATTAAGTTGGTATAAAGTATAATTTGAAGAGTGAAAGCTGTCGTCTCGTGGACTCCTGGCGCTTACCTCGAATTTGTTGGAGTGAACGGATCGAAGAACTCCCGTCTTATGTTTTCTCCATACCAGCTTGTGGCAATAAGAGCACAAACCCTTGTAGAAATAAGAAGAGGTTTGACATGAACATGCTGCTGAGTGCCTGCCTGAAAGGGGTCCTATTATGCCCTTTAATGAAGTCTTGATTTTGTTTTTCGAGTGCACTAGAATATGTTTTAATGCTTGATTGTTCAATAAAACGCATTATTTTTCACATATTTTACATTAATACATCTCCTCTCTGCCTGGACTGGTTGAAATCATTATTTTCGATGAAGCCCCTCTTTCTGAAATACGAAATGTGTTATGATTGGAAGCGTTTAGCTCATAACCGCAAGCTCTGCTCAAATGAAAAAATAATGATGTCGTCAATTTCAACGAGCCTGATTCAGACCCTGACAATGTTAACGAACAAGAGGATCATGCTGAACAGATTTCAATCATGGACTTTGCAAGCACTGATTTCACAGGACGTTTCAGAGTGGTATATTTTTTTTAATTTTCTTATATATTATAGATTTTATCCACCATTTAATCATATTTGTCGGAAAATTATGTTAATACAAACAGTAATCGATCACAACCATCTTACAAAAGCAACGGAAAACAAGCTGTTCTCCATCAAATGTGCAGCGCACAGATAAACGTTGAGGTTATAATATTCAGGAACAGTGCTTAAAATAAAATGTAACCACTCTGAGTTCGTCAGCCTTAGGAAGGTCAAACAAATGAGTTTAGGAAACGTGGAAAAAACAATGTCTCTTCAACATAGCGACAGCACTGTCTTCTCAGCTCAACCAGGTCTCGTCTCCTTTTTTACGTATTCCGTGGGCGGGGATTATTCAAATGAGGAACATTATGACTTCATAAGATCCAGAAAAATCCCGTTGTAGTCCAAACGAGCCGCTCGTTGTAGTTCTTGGAAAGTGGATTCTGTTCAATAAAATATCTCCCTTTGGAGTGGACTATGAGCTTTGTAACCTCAAACAGCAACGTTACACACTAACTAAAGTTGAAAAAGTGGAAAAGCAAAATAGGACCCCTTTAATAATATACAACTTTGTTGACCTCGTTATCATAAGCTGAGCAATGGCACACATGAGTCGTTTCTGTAATGAATATAATAGCAACATATCTGCGATGACGAAGAGGACGCCTCCAGCCAGGGCCACCTTGTTCTTCAGCTCTGTGTTGTCCGACAGGCAGGTTGTGCACTTCATCCCGACGGCGGCGATCAACAGGCCGATGCCACACAGGAAGGCGGCAAGGATCATGAGAGCGCGAGTGCCCTGAACTTCCCCTGAGAGAGAACCGAGAGACATCACATCACATCATCACATCACATCCCAATCCCATCGCATCATCACATCCCAATCACATCATCACATCCCATCACATCCCAATCCCATCGCATCATCACATCCCAATCACATCATCACATCCCAATCCCATCGCATCATCACATCCCAATCACATCATCACATCCCATCACATCCCAATCCCATCGCATCATCACATCCCAATCACATCATCACATCCCAATCCCATCGCATCATCATATACCAATCACATCATCACATCCCAATCCCATCGCATCATCATATACCAATCACATCATCAAATCCCATCACATCCCAATCCTATCGCATCATCACATCCCAATCACATCATCACATCCCATCACATCCCAATTCCATCGCATCATCACATCCCAATCACATCATCACATCCCAATCCCATTGCATCATCACATCCCAATCACATCATCAAATCCAATCAGATCCCAATCCCATCGCATCATCACATCCCAATCACATCATCACATCCCAATCCCATTTCATCATCACATCCCAATCACATCATCACATCTCAATTACTTTGTCACATCCATATCACATCCCAATCCCATCGCATCATCACATCCCAATCCCATCGCATCATCACATCCCAATCCCATCGCATCATCACATCCCAATCACATCATCACATCCCAATCCCATCGCATCATCACATCCCAATCACATCCCAATCCCATCGCATCATCACATCCCATCACATCCCAATCCCATCGCATCATCACATCCCAATCACATCATCACATCCCAATCCCATTTCATCATCACATCCCAATCACATCATCAAATCCCATCACATCCCAATCCCATTGCATCATCACATCCCAATCACATCATCAAATCCAATCAGATCCCAATCCCATCGCATCATCACATCCCAATCACATCATCACATCCCAATCCCATCGCATCATCACATCCCAATCACATCCCAATCCTATCGCATCATCACATCCCATCACATCCCAATTCCATCGCATCATCACATCCCAATCACATCATCACATCCCAATCCCATTTCATCATCACATCCCAATCACATCATCAAATCCCATCACATCCCTATCCCATTGCATCATCACATCCCAATCACATCATCAAATCCAATCAGATCCCAATCCCATCGCATCATCACATCCCAATCACATCATCACATCCCAATCCCATTTCATCATCACATCCCAATCACATCATCACATCCCAATTACTTTGTCACATCCATATCACATCCCAATCCCATCGCATCATCACATCCCAATCCCATCGCATCATCACATCCCAATCACATCATCACATCCCATCACATCCCAATCCCTTGCATCATCACATCCCAATCACATCATCACATCCCAATCCCATCGCATCATCACATCCCAATCACATCCCAATCCCATCGCATCATCACATCCCATCACATCCCAATCCCATCGCATCATCTCTTCCCAATCACATCATCACATCCCAATCCCATCGCATCATCACATCCCAATCACATCATCACATCCCATCCCATCACATCCCAATCCCATCGCATCATCACATCCCAATTACTTTGTCACATCCATATCACATCCCAATCCCATCACATCATCCCATCACATTCCAATCTCATCACATCATCCCATCCCCACATCACAATCCCATCACATCATCACATCCCATCACATTATCCCATCACATTCCAATCACATCACATCATCCCATCCCCACATCCCAATCACATCACATCATCACATCCCATCCCATCACACATGACATCACATCACATTCCATCCCATCGCAACCCATTCCTTTGTATGACATCAATTCACATCCAATCACATCCCGCATCCCATCCCATTGCATTAGCACAAATTGCATCACATCATCGCATCTCATCAAATCACATCGCATCCAATAGCATGACATCAAATCTTTATATATAAATATAGATTATACATTGTTTATGTAGTGTTTTTTTTTCAACGTTATAGATTGATGTTCCTTTTTTATATGTAGCTACTTGTTTTAGAACGTTCAGAGAACATTCCATTTTATCCTTCTTCAATCATTATGGGAACGTTACTTTTCAGAGAACGAAGAATGAAGTAACTGTTTTTTTTTAAATTGGCGAACATCCAACTAAAATTGTTTCTATAAAACATTCCAAGAATGATGTATAAATGTATGCTTTTGTGCTAACGAAGAACATTCTTAGAGACAGTCCGATATCTTTGAACGAATGTTCTATCAATGTTACAGGAAGAACCTTTGTTCATAACTTTAGAGAACCTTGTTAAAAGAAACTTATCTTTTTGTCTTCGCATATTGTTACAATATGTTCACAGTTCGAGCTCAGATCAAGATTAAAGTCTTAAACTCATAAATCCTGATGTTTTTCAGTGATCTACACATCTGCTGAAGAATTCGCGGCATTCGCCTGACTTGTCTAAACCTGCGCAGGAATAAGCGCTCACACACACACACACACACACACAGACACACACTGATGAACGGGCGCTCGCACCTGGTATCTGCAGTAGGGAGTCGTAGACTTTACACTGGAGCTGGCCTGTGCTCTGGGACACGCAGGACCGCCAGAGCCCCTCGTACACGGCCTGGGCTGTGATGATGTTGTCTCCGGCGTAGGAGGAGATCTTCCACTCGGCCATGGCTGTAGAAGCGATGAGACCCAGGAGACCCAGAGAGGCCAAGATATACCCGAGGAGCTGCAGACCCGCGTTGGCCATCAGTGCGCTGAGTTAAGCCCGCTGGAGTGAGTGAGAGGAGCTGAGAGCTGCTGACACATGAATGAACCTCCTCCAGCATCATCATCATCATCATCGTCCTCACGAGCTCAAGCCACACCTGAAGATCCGCTCGCGCCTCCTACCGCTTCACAGACACGCTCTATATACTCACTTATTGCACTGATAAAACAACAACGACAGCAAAACGTATATTAAAGAATAATTATATCACAGCAAAATAAAATAAAATAAAATAAAATAAAATAGTAGGGGTGAGCGGGGCACAAACTAACGCGCGGGGTTGTAACTTAAAACAAAAACAAACAAAAAACGTCCACACATGCCAACAGGATGAAGCTGTCAACACTAGAAAACATTGCGCCAAATTCAGAAATATTTCGAAGAAATCACTTAACATTTATTTAACAGTTGTGCCAATTTTTATCTGTGTGTGTGTGTGTGTGTGTGTGTGTGTGTTTATTTAAAATGAGACAAATCTGATATTATTTTAATCTTATATGTGTTATTTAACAGTGATATAGTTGTTTAATGCTGGTCTAACAGAGACTCTCGCCAGGTTTGCTCAGGCGGGGCATGTTGTCACACGGCGTCACAATGAGCCGCTATTAGAACTATGATATTGTATTCTATTGAGAAACCATGCGAAAAATATGCATAAAGACTGAGAGTCAATGTTCAGAAATTATTAATTATTATGATGTTTTGAACTAGGCTGTATAGCTGTGTTTTGGGATGTGTTTGTTGTCAAACTCAAAAATTTGTTTTGTTTTTAATTATAAAAAAATGACATTTTACATAAAAAAGTTAATAATTGTATTTTATTGATTTTAGTTTGATAATATTTTAATCTGGCCATATGGCCATTTTACAATGAGCACCACCTATGGGGCATGTTGTCACATTTCACTTTCATTCTTTTCACTTTCATAATGATTGAAGAATGATACAATGTAATGTTCCCTTAATGTTTACATAACCAAGAAAAAAAATGTAAAGCATGTAAAAAAACTGGACGTTTTCATGACTTGTTGTGTTTGTCAGGATAATATCAGAACGTTGAACTGTTTCAGTAATTGATGTACATGTAAGAAAATGCTGAAGATTATTTTAACGTGGCACCCGTGCGGAATACTTTTCCCAATGAGACGGTTCAACACCCGCACTTTTTCTGCAGTTTTGCCGCAGTTTTGAACAAACGCCACACAGGCCCGGCGTCAAGGGGGGGCTTGGGGGGGCTTAGCCCCCTCTATGATGATCTCAAGCCCCCCTAGCGGTGATCTGAATGATGATTATGTGACTGAGCGTTCCTGCAGGGTTTTTCTAAACACTTATGAATAAGATAACTATAAACGAGAACCGTCTGAACTGTTCTCGACTTTACCCCTTTTGTACACTGCACACGTCTGCAGTGCATTACGGCTCCGACAAGATTTTATTCTGTCCTCCACGCGGTGCCAACTCACACCAGGAGCATTTCAGAAGCAACGCGACTGGATGCGCGAGACCATGTGATTTGCCTGTCCGATGTGATTTTTCTTGATTTTTGGGTTTCTACCTTACTGTCTATGGTTTCTACCAAGGATATATTGGTGTGCAATACAATTGGGAGTCCTTACAGGGTGTTTATTTTAAAATTTACAGTGTTTATTTACTTTTATTTTGTATTTACGGGGCGGCTTGGACGCGGCGTCCGTTGAAAATCTTTAGTGAAGCGGTGCGGAGAGCCCCCCCCAAATCCCCCCACCGGGTCCGCCGCGGAGGTACCACAAGCTCCGGAACGGATCTGCAAAATGGAGTCCACTTGCACAGCGCAACGTATCCGGAACAGAAAATGATTGCGGATCCAGACCAGGACCCGTTTATCCTATCTGGACCCGGTCAGGAAACCTTTCAGATCCCAATTATATGGCCAAAACTATAGCTACAGATATATTTAAAATCTAATGGTGGACGAACATTAGATAGACTGGATTGCTCTATAAAAGCTTGAATAGTTATTAATGTATCTGCCTTTATTAATATGAATAAAACATGAAATCATTAAGCATTAATAATTTTTAGCCAGTAACAATTAAAAAATAGGCTATTACAGACTATAAATGTATTTAGGCCTACTATCCTTTTTTTATAGTTTTATTCATGTACAAATTGAATAGACATTACAGAAAAAATGAAATCAACCATGAATTGTACCAAGAACATAATTTTATTTAGTGAAAAACATTACACTAAAATGATAAAGTGTTTTTTTCACTACTGTTGGGTCAAGGTTTGCTGACAGGGGGGACGGCTCCTTGAGCTTCCCCTATCTGATGCCAGGTTGAACCACCGGATTACATGTTTTGTAATGTCGTCATCGCTGGCGGCACGGGAGACATGGCTCTTTCTCACAGCACCTGTAATACACAAGCAGATTTTGTGTTGAAATCACATTGAAGCTACCAGGTTGTTTTGTTTTTTCTATTCATTTTGTCTAAAAGAAACGTTACAGAAACACAAAATACAGATTGCAACAGTGAGTTGTGGAAAATAACTACATTTGTAGAGTTTTTTCAAAAATAATTATACAGCAGGCATCGACAATAAGTAACCAAACCAGTACAGTGTTAAATGCTGTAGTGGGGACCAGTGTCAGTATTTGACAAAATATCTGGCTAAATCAAGTTGGAAAAGTATTAAATCTTACTTTACTCAGATATTCGGAGATGAAACAGTAGATCAGACTGGTAGCACTTGAACGAACTGTAAGCTGAGCTGAAAAAGAACACACACACACACACACACACACACACACACACACACACACACACACACACACACACACACACACACACACACACACACACAGAGACAGTCTCTTAATACAATATGAAATAATTATCTGAAACAACATTACATGGGGAGGTGGTTGAAAATATATTTGTCATGAAGTAAACCAAAATGAACTCAAACTAACCAAACCAGTACAGTGTTAAATGCTGTAGTGGGGACCAGTGTCAGTATTTGACAAAATATCTGGCTAAATCAAGTTGGAAAAGTATTAAATCTTACTTTACTCAGATATTCGGAGATGAAACAGTAGATCAGACTGGTAAGTTAGCACTTGAACGAACTGTAAGCTGAAACAGAACACACACACACACACGTACAGTATTATATATTAATTATGTATATTACATGGGGTGATGGAACTGTCAAAATGAAACAAAAATCAACACAAACTATAACTTTATACTAGACATTCCGTGAAAAAGGTATTAGGTAACGTTAGGCCTAACATGATAACTTCTCGCCTGACATTTTACTGGAAAGGGGAGAAAATAATGTGCTCAGGGTTTGATAAAAATACAGCAAACGTTAAATCACATTAAATCACCTCACCTCCCAGAGAGAAATAATTCCGACCAAAAAAAAGCTTTTTACCCAGTTATTAATTACCAAAAACATTTTTACTCAAATCTCCGCTAAATCTAAAGACCATTTGCTAACGGTAACTAAGTTATGGTTTTACACAATCATTTCAGAAATAAAATCATGTTGTACACGTACAGTATGAACGGTAATTTTACACTGTACAAATAAAGCATATTCGAACTATTCTTACCGTGTTCCGTGTTTGCCGACTCAAACTGCTGTTGTAGGTTTTTCACAGTGCGGGATTCAGTGATAACGGTGACAGTTGAAATAGGCGCGTTTGGTCAGCGGGTCCGCCCAGCGTCTGTAGCGAGCCCGCGACTTGACAGTGCGCTATCAGGAGGCGGGGCATATTCTGTGCGCATGACCGAAATGAGTATGAAAGAACAGCGGACCTATCGGCTTGAGGGCGGATCCGCCCCGGAGTCTATTGCTATCAGGGAATCAATAAAAGTCAATTATTAAAAGAGTTGGCAACGAATTTCATTATCGATTCGTTGTGTTGCACGAATATTACGCCTGTCAATAATTCGCAAAGATGTTTGAGTATAAATAAATAAAAAGTTGAGTTGAGCGCAGATCGGAGCAGATCTATGAGGCGCCGGACTGGACAAAAGCAAAGCGAACTCTGCGAGAGAGACTGTGGCCCAGTCCCAATTCGCATACCATTCGTCCTAAATAGTATTCGAAAATAGAATTAGTACGTCCCAAATCGTAGTATGTTGAAATGAGTGTTCCAAAGATACCCGGATGGTCTTCTATTTTCGGTCAGAATCCGAAGTGCAGATCGATGCGCACGCTAACAGCTAATACCGCCCACAACCCATCGTGCGCTGGACGAGGATTTGGTTAGAACTACAAATACGAGTGAAAAATGTAAAAAAACTACAGACATGGAGGAGGCGCGAGTCTGGCGGTTATGTAGAGAGATTTAGATAAAGGGGTTCGAGTGATTAATTATCAGTATCTAACCTGACGAAAATGTATTTATTCAACGTTGTCTACATTATATTGCATCTTCAGCAACATTGTGAACTTTTATAAAGATACGTTTAGCGATTAACTTTTAAATGCATCATTATATTCAAATTGCAAATACATGAGGAGAGTCTCCGCATGAAAGACCCATGACTGGTAGATGAACGTGCTCTCCGAAACGGTAGGAAATAAAATTAGATTGAATGAAGGATTTTAAATGTGAAAAGATGATTGACAGGACAGTTTACTGTGCCAGGATGATTGACAGGGCAGTTTACAGTGACAGGATGATTGACAGGGCAGTTTACAGTGACAGGATGCACACGCGACAGATCTGTCCGTTAAAGATTAGCTGATAGTAAGTTATGTCCCAAATCTTGCCTACTCTTTTGCTACACACTCAAAAGTATGTACTTTTTCTTCACAAAAAGAGTACATACTTTGAGGTCATAGTATGAGTAGGCGAATTGGGACTGGGCCCGAGTGTCTGTGCGCACGAGCGACAGTGTGCGAGAGAGACTGAGTGTGTCTGAGCAAGAGCATTAGTAATTTGGTACATGTAGCCTACCACATAGTAATATATAATTACTATAAGAGGCATGGAAGTTTGATAAATGGACAAGAATACAAATAAAAACAAAAAGTAAATTCTTACCACTGAATTAGCAGACTGATTTGAATAAGATAAACGGAAGATGAAAACACTTTCTTGTCTGTCCAAGTTCCTCTACAAGGGGAATATTTTTTCCACAATTTGCAGCACTGAGTTTTTCATGACTCTATATTTTCTAAATGACTCAGAGACACTTCACTATGCTTGGAAAGGTTGCAAAATACCTTACACATCATAGGAGGTGGTCAATCCATTGTATTTGTTTTTTATATTAGTTTATATTGTATTCATATTTTATATACAATGTATTTATAATTAATATTAGGATAGACTAGAGATATTATCTTCTGTTATAACTATTATTATTGCTATTATTATGACCTATTATCCGTGCACGAGACTTGTCTTTTATGAGCATTTTCTTGTCAAATAATGTCAAACATTTTGTTAAAGATTATAACATCTATTATGACAAAAAACAAAACAAAACACAAGTTTGTGAGTGTGAGAGTTTGTGAGTGTGTGAGTATGTGAGTGTGAGAGTTTGTGAGTGTGTGCATCTGTGAGTGTGAGAGTTTGTGAGTGTGTGCAACTGTGAGTGTGTGAGTTTGTGAGTGTGTGCATCTGTGAGTGTGAGAGTGTGAGTGTGCATCTGTGAGTGTGAGAGTGTGAGTGTGCATCTGTGAGTGTGAGAGTTTGTGAGTGTGTGCATCTGTGAGTGTGAGAGTGTGAGTGTGCATCTGTGAGTGTGAGAGTTTGTGAGTGTGTGCATCTGTGAGTGTGTGAGTTTGTGAGTGTGTGCAACTGTGAGTGTGTGAGTTTGTGAGTGTGTGCATCTGTGAGTGTGAGAGTGTGCATCTGTGAGTGTGAGAGTGTGAGTGTGCATCTGTGAGTGTGAGAGTTTGTGAGTGTGTGCAACTGTGAGTGTGTGAGTTTGTGAGTGTGTGCATCTGTGAGTGTGAGAGTGTGAGTTTGCATCTGTGAGTGTGAGAGTTTGTAAGTGTGTGCATCTGTGAGTGTGAGAGTTTGTGAGTGTGTGCATCTGTGAGTGTGAGAGTTTGTGAGTGTGAGCGTTTGTGAGTGTGAGAGTTTGTGAGTGTGCATCTGTGAGTGTGAGAGTTTGTGAGTGTGTGCATCTGTGAGTGTGAGAGTTTGTGAGTGTGCATCTGTGAGTGTGAGAGTTTGTGAGTGTGTGCATCTGTGAGTGTGAGAGTTTGTGAGTGTGAGAGTTTGTGAGTGTGTGCATCTGTGAGTGTGAGAGTTTATGAGTGTGTGCATCTGTGAGTGTCAGAGTTTGTGAGTGTGTGCATCTGTGAGTGTGAGAGTTTTGTGAGTGTGTGCATCTGTGAGTTTGTGAGTGTGTGCATCTGTGAGTGTGAGAGTTTGTGAGTGTGTGCATCTGTGAGTGTGAGAGTTTGTGAGTGTGCATCTGTGAGTGTGAGATGTTTTGAGTGTGTGCATCTGTGAGTGTGTGAGTGTGTGAATCTGTGAGTGTGAGAGTTTTGTGAGTGTGCATCTGTGAGTGTGAGAGTTTTTGAGTGTGAGAGTTTGTGAGTGTGCATCTGTGAGTGTGAGAGTTTGTGAGTGTGTGCGTCTGTGAGTGTGAGAGTTTGTGAGTGTGTGCATCTGTGAGTGTGAGAGTTTGTGAGTGTGTGCATCTGTGAGTGTGAGAGTTTGTTAGTGTGTGCATCTGTGAGTGTGAGAGTTTGTGAGTGTGTGCATCTGTGAGTGTGAGAGTTTGTGAGTGTGCATCTGTGAGTGTGAGAGTCTGTGAGTGTGTGCATATGTGAGTGTGAGAGTTTGTGAGTGTGTGCATCTGTGAGTGTGAGAGTTTGTGAGTGTGTGCATCTGTGAGTGTGAGAGTTTGTGAGTGTGCATCTGTGAGTGTGAGAGTCTGTGAGTATGTGCATCTGTGAGTGTGAGAGTTTGTGAGTGTGTGCATCTGTGAGTGTGAGAGTTTTGTGAGTGTGCATCTGTGAGTGTGAGAGTTTGTGAGTGTGAGAGTTTGTGAGTGTGCATCTGTGAGTGTGAGAGTTTGTGAGTGTGTGCATCTGTGAGTGTGAGAGTTTGTGAGTGTGTGCATCTGTGAGTGTGAGAGTTTGTGAGTGTGTGCATCTGTGAGTGTGAGAGTTTGTGAGTGTGCATCTGTGAGTGTGTGAGTGTGCATCTGTGAGTGTGAGAGTTTGTGAGTGTGTGCATCTGTGAGTGTGTGCATCTGTGAGTGTGAGAGTTTGTGAGTGTGTGCATCTGTGAGTGTGAGAGTTTATGAGTGTGTGCATCTGTGAGTGTCAGAGTTTGTGAGTGTGTGCATCTGTGAGTGTGAGAGTTTTGTGAGTGTGTGCATCTGTGAGTTTGTGAGTGTGTGCATCTGTGAGTGTGAGAGTTTGTGAGTGTGTGCATCTGTGAGTGTGAGAGTTTGTGAGTGTGCATCTGTGAGTGTGAGATGTTTTGAGTGTGTGCATCTGTGAGTGTGTGAGTGTGTGAATCTGTGAGTGTGAGAGTTTTGTGAGTGTGCATCTGTGAGTGTGAGAGTTTTTGAGTGTGAGAGTTTGTGAGTGTGCATCTGTGAGTGTGAGAGTTTGTGAGTGTGTGCGTCTGTGAGTGTGAGAGTTTGTGAGTGTGTGCATCTGTGAGTGTGAGAGTTTGTGAGTGTGTGCATCTGTGAGTGTGAGAGTTTGTTAGTGTGTGCATCTGTGAGTGTGAGAGTTTGTGAGTGTGTGCATCTGTGAGTGTGAGAGTTTGTGAGTGTGCATCTGTGAGTGTGAGAGTCTGTGAGTGTGTGCATATGTGAGTGTGAGAGTTTGTGAGTGTGTGCATCTGTGAGTGTGAGAGTTTGTGAGTGTGTGCATCTGTGAGTGTGAGAGTTTGTGAGTGTGCATCTGTGAGTGTGAGAGTCTGTGAGTATGTGCATCTGTGAGTGTGAGAGTTTGTGAGTGTGTGCATCTGTGAGTGTGAGAGTTTTGTGAGTGTGCATCTGTGAGTGTGAGAGTTTGTGAGTGTGAGAGTTTGTGAGTGTGCATCTGTGAGTGTGAGAGTTTGTGAGTGTGTGCATCTGTGAGTGTGAGAGTTTGTGAGTGTGTGCATCTGTGAGTGTGAGAGTTTGTGAGTGTGTGCATCTGTGAGTGTGAGAGTTTGTGAGTGTGCATCTGTGAGTGTGTGAGTGTGCATCTGTGAGTGTGAGAGTTTGTGAGTGTGTGCATCTGTGAGTGTGTGCATCTGTGAGTGTGAGAGTTTGTGAGTGTGTGCATCTGTGAGTGTGAGAGTTTGTGAGTGTGTGCATCTGTGAGTGTGAGAGTTTATGAGTGTGCATCTGTGAGTGTGTGAGTGTGCATCTGTGAGTGTGAGAGTTTGTGAGTGTGTGCATCTGTGAGTGTGTGCATCTGTGAGTGTGAGAGTTTGTGAGTGTGTGCATCTGTGAGTGTGTGCATCTGTGAGTGTGAGAGTTTGTGAGTGTGTGCATCTGTGAGTGTGAGAGTTTGTGAGTGTGTGCATCTGTGAGTGTGAGAGTTTGTGAGTGTGCATCTGTGAGTGTGAGAGTCTGTGAGTATGTGCATCTGTGAGTGTGAGAGTTTGTGAGTGTGTGCATCTGTGAGTGTGAGAGTTTGTGAGTGTGTGCATCTGTGAGTGTGAGAGTTTGTGAGTGTGCATCTGTGAGTGTGAGAGTCTGTGAGTGTGTGCATCTGTGAGTGTGAGAGTTTGTGAGTGTGTGCATCTGTGAGTGTGAGAGTTTGTGAGTGTGTGCATCTGTGAGTGTGAGAGTTTGTGAGTGTGCATCTGTGAGTGTGAGAGTTTGTGAGTGTGAGAGTTTGTGAGTGTGCATCTGTGAGTGTGAGAGTTTGTGAGTGTGTGCATCTGTGAGTGTGAGAGTTTTGTGAGTGTGCATCTGTGAGTGTGAGAGTTTGTGAGTGTGAGAGTTTGTGAGTGTGCATCTGTGAGTGTGAGAGTTTGTGAGTGTGTGCATCTGTGAGTGTGAGAGTTTGTGAGTGTGTGCATCTGTGAGTGTGAGAGTTTGTGAGTGTGTGCATCTGTGAGTGTGAGAGTTTGTGAGTGTGCATCTGTGAGTGTGAGAGTCTGTGAGTGTGTGCATCTGTGAGTGTGAGAGTTTGTGAGTGTGTGCATCTGTGAGTGTGAGAGTTTGTGAGTGTGTGCATCTGTGAGTGTGAGAGTTTGTGAGTGTGCATCTGTGAGTGTGAGAGTTTGTGAGTGTGCATCTGTGAGTGTGAGAGTTTGTGAGTGTGTGCATCTGTGAGTGTGAGAGTTTGTGAGTGTGCATCTGTGAGTGTGAGATTTTGTGAGTGTGTGCATCTGTGAGTGTGTGAGTGTGTGCATCTGTGAGTGTGAGAGTTTTGTGAGTGTGTGCATCTGTGAGTTTGTGAGTGTGTGCATCTGTGAGTGTGAGAGTTTGTGAGTGTGTGCATCTGTGAGTGTGAGAGTTTGTGAGTGTGTGCATCTGTGAGTGTGAGAGTTTGTGAGTGTGTGCATCTGTGAGTGTGAGAGTTTGTGAGTGTGAGCATCTGTGAGTGTGAGAGTTTGTGAGTGTGGCGAACAGGACGGCCGAGGGACGTGAGAGAACGGCGCGAGGCCGGTGGTGCGATTGCTAATGAGCAGCACCTGTGAAGCACACCGGTCTCGCATCTCTCACGGAGGAGCGGAAGCATAAAGGGGGAGCGACGACGTTGATGATCGAGAGAGGAACAGGCCTGTGTTTTAGTTGTGTTTGGTTTTTGTGTTTTATTTTAGCCAGCAGTCATCCGCGAGGGGCTGCTGGCAGTTATGTTTATTGTCGGTAGCCAGCAGTCGTCCGCGAGGGGCTGCTGGCGGTATTTTGGTTTGTTTGTTTTATTTTAAATAAAGTAGATTTTGATTGTTCGCCGGTTCCCGCCTCCTTCTTCCCTGAACATTGTTACAGTGAGTGTGAGAGTTTGTGAGTGTGTGCATCTGTGAGTGTGTGCATCTGTGAGTGTGTGCGTCTGTGAGTGTGTGCGTCTGTGAGTGTGTGCATCTGTGAGTGTGAGAGTTTTGTGAGTGTGAGAGTTTGTGAGTGTGAGAGTTTGTGAGTGTGAGAGTTTGTGAGTGTGTGCATCTGTGAGTGTGTGCGTCTGTGAGTGTGTGCGTCTGTGAGTGTGTGCATCTGTGAGTGTGAGAGTTTTGTGAGTGTGCATCTGTGAGTGTGAGAGTTTGTGAGTGTGCATCTGTGAGTGTGAGAGTTTGTGAGTGTGCATCTGTGAGTGTGAGAGTTTGTGAGTGTGTGCATCTGTGAGTGTGAGAGTTTGTGAGTGTGTGCATCTGTGAGTGTGAGAGTTTGTGAGTGTGTGCATCTGAGTGTGAGAGTTTGTGAGTGTGAGCATATGTGAGTGTGAGAGTTTGTGAGTGTGTGCATCTGTGAGTGTGAGAGTTTGTGAGTGTGTGCATCTGTGAGTGTGAGAGTTTGTGAGTGTGTGCATCTGTGAGTGTGAGAGTTTGTGAGTGTGTGCATCTGTGAGTGTGAGAGTTTGTGAGTGTTTGCATCTGTGAGTGTGTGAGTGTGCATATGTGAGTGTGAGAGTTTGTGAGTGTGTGCATCTGTGAGTGTGAGAGTTTGTGAGTGTGCATCTGTGAGTGTGAGAGTTTGTGAGTGTGTGCATCTGTGAGTGTGAGAGTTTGTGAGTGTGTGCATCTGTGAGTGTGAGAGTTTGTGAGTGTGTGCATCTGAGTGTGAGAGTTTGTGAGTGTGAGCATATGTGAGTGTGAGAGTTTGTGAGTGTGTGCATCTGTGAGTGTGAGAGTTTGTGAGTGTGTGCATCTGTGAGTGTGAGAGTTTGTGAGTGTGTGCATCTGTGAGTGTGAGAGTTTGTGAGTGTGTGCATCTGTGAGTGTGAGAGTTTGTGAGTGTTTGCATCTGTGAGTGTGTGAGTGTGCATATGTGAGTGTGAGAGTTTGTGAGTGTGTGCATCTGTGAGTGTGTGCATCTGTGAGTGTGAGAGTTTGTGAGTGTGTGCATCTGTGAGTGTGAGAGTTTGTGAGTGCATCTGTGAGTTTGAGAGTTTTGTGAGTGTGCATCTGTGAGTGTGAAAGTTTGTGAGTGTGAGAAATTGTGAGTGTGTGCATCTGTGAGTGTGAGAGTTTGTGAGTGTTTGCATCTGTGAGTGTGAGAGTTTGTGAGTGTTTGCATCTGTGAGTGTGAGAGTTTGTGAGTGTGCGCATCTGTGAGTGTGCGAGTTTGTGAGTGTGCATCTGTGAGTGTGAGAGTTTGTGAGTGTGTGCATCTGTGAGTGTGAGAGTTTGTGAGTGTGTGCATCTGTGAGTGTGAGAGTTTGTGAGTGTGAGAGTTTGTGAGTGTGGATCTGTGAGTGTGAGAGTTTGTGAGTGTGTGCATCTGTGAGTGTGAGAGTTTGTGAGTGTGAGAGTTTGTGAGTGTGGATCTGTGAGTGTGAGAGTTTGTGAGTGTGTGCATCTGTGAGTGTGTGAGTGTGCATCTGTGAGTGTGAGAGTTTGTGAGTGTGTGCATCTGTGAGTGTGTGAGTGTGTGCATCTGTGAGTGTGAAAGTTTGTAAGTGTGTGCATCTGTGAGTGTGTGAGTGTGTGCATCTGTGAGTGTGAGAGTTTGTGAGTGTGAGAGTTTGTGAGTGTGTGCATCTGTGAGTGTGTGAGTGTGTGCATCTGTGAGTGTGAGAGTTTGTGAGTGTGTGCATCTGTGAGTGTGTGAATCTGTGAGTGTGAGAGTTTGTGAGTGTGCATCTGTGAGTGTGAGAGTTTGTGAGTGTGTGCATCTGTGAGTGTGTGAGTGTGTGCATCTGTGAGTGTGAGAGTTTGTGAGTGTGAGAGTTTGTGAGTGTGTGCATCTGTGAGTGTGAGAGTTTGTGAGTGTGTGCATCTGTAAGTGTGAGCATCTGTGAGTGTGAGAGTTTGAGTGTGCATATGTTGAGTGTGAGAGTTTGCGAGTGTGAGAGTTTGTGAGTGTGAGAGTTTGTGAGTGTGTGCATCTGTGAGTTTGAGAGTTTGTGAGTGTGCATCTGTGAGTGTGAGAGTTTGAGTGTGCATCTGTGAGTGTGAGAGTTTGAGTGTGCATCTGTGAGTGTGAGAGTTTGTGAGTGTGAGAGTTTGTGAGTGTGTGCTTCTGTGAGTGTGAGAGTTTGTGAGTGTGCATCTGTGAGTGTGAGAGTTTGAGTGTGCATCTGTGAGTGTGAGAGTTTGTGAGTGTGCATCTGTGAGTGTGAGAGTTTGTGAGTGTGCATCTGAGAGTGTGAGAGTTTGTGAGTTTGCGCATCTGTGAGTGTGTGAGTTTGTGAGTGTGAGAGTTTGTGAGTGTGTGCATCTGTGAGTGTGATAGTTTTGTGAGTGTGCATCTGTGAGTGTGAGAGTTTGTGAGTGTGTGCATCTGTGAGTGTGAGAGTTTGTGAGTGTGTGCATCTGTGAGTGTGTGAGTGTGTGCATCTGTGAGTGTGAGAGTTTGTGAGTGTGAGAGTTTGTGAGTGTGTGCATCTGTGAGTGTGAGAGTTTGTGAGTGTGAGAGTTTGTGAGTGTGTGCATCTGTGAGTGCGAGAGTTTGTGAGTGTGTGCATCTGTGAGTGTGAGAGTTTGTGAGTGTGCATCTGTGAGTGTGAGAGTTTGTGAGTGTGTGCATATGTGAGTGTGAGAGTTTGTGAGTGTGAGAGTTTGTGAGTTTGTGCATCTGTGAGTGTGAGAGTTTGTGAGTGTGAGAGTTTGTGAGTTTGTGAGTGTGTGCATCTGTGAATGTGAGAGTTTGTGAGCGTGTGCATCTGTGAGTGTGTGCATCTGTGAATGTGAGAGTTTGTGAGTGTGTGCATCTGTGAGTGTGAGAGTTTGTGAGTGTGCGCATCTGTGAGTGTGAGAGTTTGTGAGTGTGAGAGTTTGTGAGTGTGTGCATCTGTGAGTGTGAGAGTTTGTGAGTGTGAGAGTTTGTGAGTGTGTGCATTTGTGAGTGTGAGAGTTTGTGAGTGTGTGCATCTGTGAGTGTGAGAGTTTGTGAGTGTGAGAGTTTGTAAGTGTGTGCATCTGTGAGTGTGAGAGTTTGTGAGCGTGCGCATCTGTGAGTGTGAGAGTTTGTGAGTGTGCATCTGTGAGTGCGAGAGTTTGTGAGTGTGTGCATCTGTGAGTGTGAGAGTTTGTGAGTGTGAGAGTTTGTGAGTTTGTGAGTGTGTGCATCTGTGAATGTGAGAGTTTGTGAGTGTGTGCATCTGTGAGTGTGGGAGTTTGTGAGTGTGAGAGTTTGTGAGTGTGTGCATCTGTGAGTGTGAGAGTTTGTGAGTGTGCGCATCTGTGAGTGCGAGAGTTTGGAGTGTGAGAGTTTGTGAGTGTGTGCATCTGTGAGTGTGAGAGTTTGTGAGTGTGAGAGTTTGTGAGTGTGTGCATCTGTGAGTGTGAGAGTTTGTGAGTGTGAGCATCTGTGAGTGTGAGAGTTTGTGAGTATGTGCATCTGTGAGTGTGAGAGTTTGTTAGTGTGTGCATCTGTGAGTGTGAGAGTTTGTGAGTGTGTGCATCTGTGAGTGTGAGAGTTTGTGAGTGTGCGCATCTGTGAGTGCGAGAGTTTGGAGTGTGAGAGTTTGTGAGTGTGTGCATCTGTGAGTGTGAGAGTTTGTGAGTGTGAGAGTTTGTGAGTGTGTGCATCTGTGAGTGTGAGAGTTTGTGAGTGTGAGCATCTGTGAGTGTGAGAGTTTGTGAGTATGTGCATCTGTGAGTGTGAGAGTTTGTTAGTGTGTGCATCTGTGAGTGTGAGAGTTTGTGAGTGTGTGCATCTGTGAGTGTGAGAGTTTGTGAGTGTTTGCATCTGTGAGTGTGTGAGTGTGCATATGTGAGTGTGAGAGTTTGTGAGTGTGTGCATCTGTGAGTGTGTGCATCTGTGAGTGTGAGAGTTTGTGAGTGTGTGCATCTGTGAGTGTGAGAGTTTGTGAGTGTGCATCTGTGAGTGTGAGAGTTTGTGTGTGCATCTGTGAGTGTGAGAAATTGTGAGTGTGTGCATCTGTGAGTGTGAGAGTTTGTGAGTGTTTGCATATGTGAGTGTGAGAGTTTGTGAGTGTGCGGATCTGTGAGTGTGAGAGTTTGTGAGTGTGCATCTGTGAGTGTGAGAGTTTGTGAGTGTGTGCATCTGTGAGTGTGAGAGTTTGTGAGTGTGTGCATCTGTGAGTGTGAGAGTTTGTGAGTGTGGATCTGTGAGTGTGAGAGTTTGTGAGTGTGTGCATCTGTGAGTGTGTGAGTGTGCATCTGTGAGTGTGAGAGTTTGTGAGTGTGTGCATCTGTGAGTGTGTGAGTGTGTGCATCTGTGAGTGTGAGAGTTTGTAAGTGTGTGCATCTGTGAGTGTGTGAGTGTGTGCATCTGTGAGTGTGAGAGTTTGTGAGTGTGAGAGTTTGTGAGTGTGTGCATCTGTGAGTGTGTGAGTGTGTGCATCTGTGAGTGTGAGAGTTTGTGAGTGTGCATCTGTGAGTGTGAGAGTTTGTGAGTGTGTGCATCTGTGAGTGTGTGCATCTGTGAGTGTGAGAGTTTGTGAGTGTGAGAGTTTGTGAGTGTGTGCATCTGTGAGTGTGAGAGTTTGTGAGTGTGAGAGTTTGTGAGTGTGTGCATCTGTGAGTGTGAGCATCTGTGAGTGTGAGAGTTTGAGTGTGCATCTGTGAGTGTGAGAGTTTGCGAGTGTGAGAGTTTGTGAGTGTGAGAGTTTGTGAGTGTGTGCATCTGTGAGTTTGAGAGTTTGTGAGTGTGCATCTGTGAGTGTGTGAGTGTGCATCTGTGAGTGTGAGAGTTTGTGAGTGTGTGCATCTGTGAGTGTGTGAGTGTGTGCATCTGTGAGTGTGAGAGTTTGTAAGTGTGTTCATCTGTGAGTGTGTGAGTATGTGCATCTGTGAGTGTGAGAGTTTGTGAGTGTGAGAGTTTGTGAGTGTGTGCATCTGTGAGTGTGTGAGTGTGTGCATCTGTGAGTGTGAGAGTTTGTGAGTGTGCATCTGTGAGTGTGAGAGTTTGTGAGTGTGTGCATCTGTGAGTGTGTGCATCTGTGAGTGTGAGAGTTTGTGAGTGTGAGAGTTTGTGAGTGTGTGCATCTGTGAGTGTGAGAGTTTGTGAGTGTGAGAGTTTGTGAGTGTGTGCATCTGTGAGTGTGAGCATCTGTGAGTGCGAGAGTTTGAGTGTGCATCTGTGAGTGTGAGAGTTTGCGAGTGTGAGAGTTTGTGAGTGTGAGAGTTTGTGAGTGTGTGCATCTGTGAGTTTGAGAGTTTGTGAGTGTGCATCTGTGAGTGTGAGAGTTTGAGTGTGCATCTGTGAGTGTGAGAGTTTGAGTGTGCATCTGTGAGTGTGAGAGTTTGTGAGTGTGAGAGTTTGTGAGTGTGTGCATCTGTGAGTGTGAGAGTTTGTGAGTGTGCATCTGTGAGTGTGAGAGTTTGAGTGTGCATCTGTGAGTGTGAGAGTTTGTGAGTGTGCATCTGTGAGTGTGAGAGTTTGTGAGTGTGCATCTGTGAGTGTGAGAGTTTGTGAGTTTGCGCATCTGTGAGTGTGTGAGTTTGTGAGTGTGTGCATCTGTGAGTGTGAGAGTTTGTGAGTGTGAGAGTTTGTGAGTGTGTGCATCTGTGAGTGTGAGAGTGTGTGAGTGTGAGAGTTTGTGAGTGTGTGCTTCTGTGTGTGTGAGTGTGAGAGTTTGTGAGTGTGTGCTTCTGTGAGTGTGAGAGTGTGTGAGTGTGTGCATCTGTGAGTGTGAGAGTTTGTGAGTGTGAGAGTTTGTGAGTGTGTGCATCTGTGAGTGTGTGAGTGTGCATCTGTGAGTGTGAGAGTTTGTGAGTGTGTGCATCTGTGAGTGTGAGAGTTTGTGAGTGTGTGCATCTGTGAGTGTGAGAGTTTGTGAGTGTGGATCTGTGAGTGTGAGAGTTTGTGAGTGTGTGCATCTGTGAGTGTGTGAGTGTGCATCTGTGAGTGTGAGAGTTTGTGAGTGTGTGCATCTGTGAGTGTGAGAGTTTGTGAGTGTGTGCATCTGTGAGTGTGTGAGTGTGCATCTGTGAGTGTGAGAGTTTGTGAGTGTGTGCATCTGTGAGTGTGTGAGTGTGTGCATCTGTGAGTGTGAGTTTGTAAGTGTGTGCATCTGTGAGTGTGTGCATCTGTGAGTGTGAGAGTTTGTGAGTGTGAGAGTTTGTGAGTGTGTGCATCTGTGAGTGTGTGAGTGTGTGCATCTGTGAGTGTGAGAGTTTGTGAGTGTGTGCATCTGTGAGTGTGTGCATCTGTGAGTGTGAGAGTTTGTGAGTGTGCATCTGTGAGTGTGAGAGTTTGTGAGTGTGTGCATCTGTGAGTGTGTGCATCTGTGAGTGTGAGAGTTTGTGAGTGTGAGAGTTTGTGAGTGTGTGCATCTGTGAGTGTGAGAGTTTGTGAGTGTGAGAGTTTGTGAGTGTGTGCATCTGTGAGTGTGAGCATCTGTGAGTGTGAGAGTTTGAGTGTGCATCTGTGAGTGTGAGAGTTTGCGAGTGTGAGAGTTTGTGAGTGTGAGAGTTTGTGAGTGTGTGCATCTGTGAGTGTGAGAGTTTGTGAGTGTGCATCTGTGAGTGTAAGAGTTTGAGTGTGCATCTGTGAGTGTGAGAGTTTGAGTGTGCATCTGTGAGTGTGAGAGTTTGTGAGTGTGAGAGTTTGTGAGTGTGTGCATCTGTGAGTGTGAGAGTTTGTGAGTGTGCATCTGTGAATGTGAGAGTTTGAGTGTGCATCTGTGAGTGTGAGAGTTTGTGAGTGTGCATCTGTGAGTGTGAGAGTTTGTGAGTGTGCATCTGTGAGTGTGAGAGTTTGTGAGTGTGCATCTGTGAGTGTGAGAGTTTGTGAGTGTGCATCTGTGAGTGTGAGAGTTTGTGAGTTTGCGCATCTGTGAGTGTGTGAGTTTGTGAGTGTGAGAGTTTGTGAGTGTGTGCATCTGTGAGTGTGAGAGTTTGAGTGTGCATCTGTGAGTGTGAGAGTTTGTGAGTGTGTGCATCTGTGAGTATGAGACTTTGTGAGTGTGTGCATCTGTGAGTGTGAGAGTTTGTGAGTGTGTGCATCTGTGAGTGTGAGAGTTTGTGAGTGTGCATCTGTGAGTGTGAGAGTTTGTGAGTGTGTGCATCTGTGAGTGTGAGAGTTGTGAGTGTGAGGGTTTGTGAGTGTGTGCATCTGTGAGTGTGAGAGTTTGTGAGTGTGAGAGTTTGTGAGTGTGTGCATCTGTGAGTGTGAGAGTGTGTGAGTGTGAGAGTTTGTGAGTGTGTGCTTCTGTGAGTGTGAGAGTGTGTGAGTGTGTGCATCTGTGAGTGTGAGAGTTTGTGAGTGTGAGAGTTTGTGAGTGTGCATCTGTGAGTGTGAGAGTGTGTGCATCTGTGAGTGTGAGAGTTTGTGAGTGTGAGAGTTTGTGAGTGTGAGAGTTTGTGAGTGTGAGAGTTTGTGAGTGTGTGCATCTGTGAGTGTGAGAGTTTGTGAGTGTGTGCATCTGTGAGTGTGAGAGTTTGTGAGTGTGTGCATCTGTGAGTGTGAGAGTTTGTGAGTGTGAGAGTTTGTGAGTGTGAGAGTTTGTGAGTGTGTGCATCTGTGAGTGTGAGAGTTTGTGAGTGTGTGAGTGTGCATCTGTGAGTGTGAGAGTTTGGGAGTGTGTGCATCTGTGAGTGTGAGAGTTTGTGAGTGTGAGAGTTTGTGAGTGTGCATCTGTGAGTGTGAGAGTGTGTGCATCTGTGAGTGTGAGAGTTTGTGAGTGTGAGAGTGTGTGCATCTGTGAGTGTGAGAGTTTGTGAGTGTGAGAGTTTGTGAGTGTGCATCTGTGAGTGTGAGAGTTTGTGAGTGTGTGCATCTGTGAGTGTGAGAGTTTGTGAGTGTGTGCATCCGTGAGTGTGAGAGTTTGTGAGTGTGTGAGTGTGCATCTGTGAGTGTGAGAGTTTGGGAGTGTGTGCATCTGTGAGTGTGAGAGTTTGGGAGTGTGTGCATCTGTGAGTGTGAGAGTTTGGGAGTGTGTGTGCGAGTGTAAAGAACAAGTTCTGATGTTCAAACAAATCCTGTTAAGTGTTCTGATTTGTATTTTTCTTTAGTGAGTGTGAGAGTTTGTGAGTTTGCGCATCTGTGAGTGTGTGAGTTTGTGAGTGTGAGAGTTTGTGAGTGTGTGCATCTGTGAGTGTGAGAGTTTGAGTGTGCATCTGTGAGTGTGAGAGTTTGTGAGTGTGTGCATCTGTGAGTGTGAGACTTTGTGAGTGTGTGCATCTGTGAGTGTGAGAGTTTGTGAGTGTGTGCATCTGTGAGTGTGAGAGTTTGTGAGTGTGCATCTGTGAGTGTGAGAGTTTGTGAGTGTGTGCATCTGTGAGTGTGAGAGTTTGTGAGTGTGTGCATCTGTGAGTGTGTGAGTGTGCATCTGTGAGTGTGAGAGTTTGTGAGTGTGTGCATCTGTGAGTGTGTGAGTGTGTGCATCTGTGAGTGTGAGTTTGTAAGTGTGTGCATCTGTGAGTGTGTGCATCTGTGAGTGTGAGAGTTTGTGAGTGTGAGAGTTTGTGAGTGTGTGCATCTGTGAGTGTGTGAGTGTGTGCATCTGTGAGTGTGAGAGTTTGTGAGTGTGTGCATCTGTGAGTGTGTGCATCTGTGAGTGTGAGAGTTTGTGAGTGTGCATCTGTGAGTGTGAGAGTTTGTGAGTGTGTGCATCTGTGAGTGTGTGCATCTGTGAGTGTGAGAGTTTGTGAGTGTGAGAGTTTGTGAGTGTGTGCATCTGTGAGTGTGAGAGTTTGTGAGTGTGAGAGTTTGTGAGTGTGTGCATCTGTGAGTGTGAGCATCTGTGAGTGTGAGAGTTTGAGTGTGCATCTGTGAGTGTGAGAGTTTGCGAGTGTGAGAGTTTGTGAGTGTGAGAGTTTGTGAGTGTGTGCATCTGTGAGTGTGAGAGTTTGTGAGTGTGCATCTGTGAGTGTGAGAGTTTGAGTGTGCATCTGTGAGTGTGAGAGTTTGAGTGTGCATCTGTGAGTGTGAGAGTTTGTGAGTGTGAGAGTTTGTGAGTGTGAGAGTTTGTGAGTGTGTGCATCTGTGAGTGTGAGAGTTTGTGAGTGTGCATCTGTGAATGTGAGAGTTTGAGTGTGCATCTGTGAGTGTGAGAGTTTGTGAGTGTGCATCTGTGAGTGTGAGAGTTTGTGAGTGTGCATCTGTGAGTGTGAGAGTTTGTGAGTGTGCATCTGTGAGTGTGAGAGTTTGTGAGTGTGCATCTGTGAGTGTGAGAGTTTGTGAGTTTGCGCATCTGTGAGTGTGTGAGTTTGTGAGTGTGAGAGTTTGTGAGTGTGTGCATCTGTGAGTGTGAGAGTTTGAGTGTGCATCTGTGAGTGTGAGAGTTTGTGAGTGTGTGCATCTGTGAGTATGAGACTTTGTGAGTGTGTGCATCTGTGAGTGTGAGAGTTTGTGAGTGTGTGCATCTGTGAGTGTGAGAGTTTGTGAGTGTGCATCTGTGAGTGTGAGAGTTTGTGAGTGTGTGCATCTGTGAGTGTGAGAGTTGTGAGTGTGAGGGTTTGTGAGTGTGTGCATCTGTGAGTGTGAGAGTTTGTGAGTGTGAGAGTTTGTGAGTGTGTGCATCTGTGAGTGTGAGAGTGTGTGAGTGTGAGAGTTTGTGAGTGTGTGCTTCTGTGAGTGTGAGAGTGTGTGAGTGTGTGCATCTGTGAGTGTGAGAGTTTGTGAGTGTGAGAGTTTGTGAGTGTGCATCTGTGAGTGTGAGAGTGTGTGCATCTGTGAGTGTGAGAGTTTGTGAGTGTGAGAGTTTGTGAGTGTGAGAGTTTGTGAGTGTGAGAGTTTGTGAGTGTGTGCATCTGTGAGTGTGAGAGTTTGTGAGTGTGTGCATCTGTGAGTGTGAGAGTTTGTGAGTGTGTGCATCTGTGAGTGTGAGAGTTTGTGAGTGTGAGAGTTTGTGAGTGTGAGAGTTTGTGAGTGTGTGCATCTGTGAGTGTGAGAGTTTGTGAGTGTGTGAGTGTGCATCTGTGAGTGTGAGAGTTTGGGAGTGTGTGCATCTGTGAGTGTGAGAGTTTGTGAGTGTGAGAGTTTGTGAGTGTGCATCTGTGAGTGTGAGAGTGTGTGCATCTGTGAGTGTGAGAGTTTGTGAGTGTGAGAGTGTGTGCATCTGTGAGTGTGAGAGTTTGTGAGTGTGAGAGTTTGTGAGTGTGCATCTGTGAGTGTGAGAGTTTGTGAGTGTGTGCATCTGTGAGTGTGAGAGTTTGTGAGTGTGTGCATCCGTGAGTGTGAGAGTTTGTGAGTGTGTGAGTGTGCATCTGTGAGTGTGAGAGTTTGGGAGTGTGTGCATCTGTGAGTGTGAGAGTTTGGGAGTGTGTGCATCTGTGAGTGTGAGAGTTTGGGAGTGTGTGTGCGAGTGTAAAGAACAAGTTCTGATGTTCAAACAAATCCTGTTAAGTGTTCTGATTTGTATTTTTCTTTAGTGAGTGTGAGAGTTTGTGAGTTTGCGCATCTGTGAGTGTGTGAGTTTGTGAGTGTGAGAGTTTGTGAGTGTGTGCATCTGTGAGTGTGAGAGTTTGAGTGTGCATCTGTGAGTGTGAGAGTTTGTGAGTGTGTGCATCTGTGAGTGTGAGACTTTGTGAGTGTGTGCATCTGTGAGTGTGAGAGTTTGTGAGTGTGTGCATCTGTGAGTGTGAGAGTTTGTGAGTGTGCATCTGTGAGTGTGAGAGTTTGTGTGTGTGCATCTGTGAGTGTGAGAGTTGTGAGTGTGAGAGTTTGTGAGTGTGTGCATCTGTGAGTGTGAGAGTTTGTGAGTGTGAGAGTTTGTGAGTGTGTGCATCTGTGAGTGTGAGAGTGTGTGAGTGTGAGAGTTTGTGAGTGTGTGCTTCTGTGAGTGTGAGAGTGTGTGAGTGTGTGCATCTGTGAGTGTGAGAGTTTGTGAGTGTGAGAGTTTGTGAGTGTGCATCTGTGAGTGTGAGAGTGTGTGCATCTGTGAGTGTGAGAGTTTGTGAGTGTGAGAGTTTGTGAGTGTGAGAGTTTGTGAGTGTGAGAGTTTGTGAGTGTGTGCGTCTGTGAGTGTGAGAGTTTGTGAGTGTGTGCATCCGTGAGTGTGAGAGTTTGTGAGTGCGTGAGTGTGCATCTGTGAGTGTGAGAGTTTGGGAGTGTGTGCATCTGTGAGTGTGAGAGTTTGGGAGTGTGTGCATCTGTGAGTGTGAGAGTTTGTGAGTGTGAGAGTTTGTGAGTGTGAGAGTTTGTGAGTGTGTGCTTCTGTGAGTGTGAGAGTTTGTGAGTGTGTGCATCTGTGAGTGTGAGAGTTTGTGAGTGTGTGCATCTGTGAGTGTGAGAGTTTGTGAGTGTGTCCATCCGTGAGTGTGAGAGTTTGTGAGTGTGTGAGTGTGCATCTGTGAGTGTGAGAGTTTGGGAGTGTGTGCATCCGTGAGTGTGAGAGTTTGTGAGTGTGTGAGTTTGTGAGTGTGTGCTTCTGTGAGTGTGAGAGTTTGTGAGTGTGAGAGTTTGTGAGTGTGTGCTTCTGTGAGTGTGAGAGTTTGGGAGTGTGTGCATCTGTGAGTGTGAGAGTTTGTGAGTGTGTGCATCTGTGAGTGTGAGAGTTTGTGAGTGTGTGCATCCGTGAGTGTGAGAGTTTGTGAGTGTGTGAGTGTGCATCTGTGAGTGTGAGAGTTTGTGAGTGTGTGCATCCGTGAGTGTGAGAGTTTGTGAGTGTGTGAGTGTGCATCTGTGAGTGTGAGAGTTTGGGAGTGTGAGCATATGTGAGTGTGAGAGTTTGTGAGTGTGTGCATCTGTGAGTGTGAGAGTTTGTGAGTGTGTGCATCCGTGAGTGTGAGAGTTTGTGAGTGTGTGAGTGTGCATCTGTGAGTGTGAGAGTTTGGGAGTGTGTGCATCTGTGAGTGTGAGAGTTTGGGAGTGTGTGCATCTGTGAGTGTGAGAGTTTGTGAGTGTGAGAGTTTGTGAATGTGTGCTTCTGTGAGTGTGAGAGTTTGGGAGTGTGTGCATCTGTGAGTGTGAGAGTTTGTGAGTGTGAGAGTTTGTGAGTGTGCATCTGTGAGTGTGAGAGTGTGTGCATCTGTGAGTGTGAGAGTTTGTGAGTGTGAGAGTTTGTGAGTGTGTGCATCTGTGAGTTTGAGAGTTTGTGAGTGTGTGCATCCGTGAGTGTGAGAGTTTGTGAGTGTGTGAGTGTGTGCATCCGTGAGTGTGAGAGTTTGTGAGTGTGTGAGTGTGCATCTGTGAGTGTGAGAGTTTGGGAGTGTGTGCATCTGTGAGTGTGAGAGTTTGGGAGTGTGTGCATCTGTGAGTGTGAGAATTTGGGAGTGTGTGCATCTGTGAGTGTGGGAGTGTGTGCGAGTGTAAAGAACAAGTTCTGATGTTCAAACAAATCCTGTTAAGTGTTCTGATTTGTATTTTTCTTTATTTTTTTATAAATTATTTATTGTTCTGACAGCTCAGGTCCCTTTAAACAAAAATATACATCTTTTTGTGAACTTTATTTTTAAAAAGCCTATATATTTGGCAGATGTAAAGCTTACATGGAAATTAATGCTTTTTTTTGTCCGATTCATCGATTAATCGAAAAAATAATCAACAGATTATTCAATTATTAAAATAATCGTTAGTTGCAGCCCTACATGCAATGTATAAAGTAACTGTGATGAAGAAGGAAGGGAGTTGACGAGGAGGAGGGACCTTGACCCAAACCTGCCTCAACAGTGTTGCTGTGTGCATAAAGACAAGCTGGACAGGGTAAACAGAAAAAAGATTGATATATATATATATATATATATATATATATTTTTTTTTTTGTTCTTAATATGTTGATTGTATAATATATGTTGTGCCAAACCACATCCATCCCCCGCACTTTTGAAAAGCTTGCTACGCCCCCTGTCCTAAAACAACAATATTTTGAATGAGGAGATATTGATGAGATGACAAGATCTATGACAGAACCAGTCAAGCAACTTTATTATGTTTCTGATGTATGACATGTAATAAATATGAATAAACTGATAGATGTAGATATGATGAGCCTGTCAACTTTCACACACTACCAGATGTTGGGCTTGAGAAAATGTGAGATTGCATTTGTAATGGATGTTGATTTATTTGATTTTCGACAGTGTTCACAGTTCTGAAATCCACCTGACTTCTGCTTCTGTTTACCATAGAAAAGCAAATAAACCAAAGCCTAGCCCTGGTGTTACTCAACTGTCTGAATGGCTCAATCCATAAGTCTTGCTCTGCACAAACACGAAACCTTCCTCTCCTGCCTTTACCAACACATCCTAGCTGGATTTGGGTGAATTCGTCATTAATGTTGTTGAAGTAAATGAATGATGTTTTGAGGGGCTGAGAGTGATGTCACAGATCGACTAGGCCAATCACAGCGAGTCTCCTCAGAGAGAGAGATCCTCTGAGCGCCACACACACACACACACACACACACACACACACACACACACACACACACACACACACACACACACACACAGTCACTCATTTCTCCCGCAGCTGATGTGTGCAACAGCGGTAGGTCACAACACTGTTCATTTACAAAGAAACAGCAAGGTTTTACTTATTTTCATGCATTTTGTTACTTTATTGATATTTTTATTCGTAGTCCCCTGATCCTATTTTATGACCAAATTTAAATGGAGGTTCATTAGTTAACATTAGTTTACTAACAATGAGCAATACATTTGTTACTCTATTTGTTAATTGTAGTTAATAAATACAGCTGTTCATTGTTTGTTCATGTTAGTTCACAGTGCATTAACTAATAATAACAAATACAACCTTTGATTTTAATAATGTATTAGTAAATGTTAGAATTAATATGAACTAAGATTAATAAATGCAGTAGAAGTATTGTTCATTCTTAGTTCATATTAACTGAGGGAGTTAACTAATGTTAACTAATGAACGTTATTGTAATGTGTTACCAAATGTTATTTTTGGATAATATTAATACTTTTCATTGGAATAAATAAGCCGATAAATTAGATCTTAACAATTCAAGACTGAATTCATTACCATCGGTTATCATGAACAATAGACAACATTATTTTACAGCTTTAATTAATCTAAGTTAATGTCAATTCATAAATATACTGTTAATTCATTGTTAATTCAAGGTTTACGCAATAATAAGGTCCTGCAATACATCTGTTACAGTATTTAGTAATCTTTGTTAATGTTAGTTAATAAAAATAACTGTTCATTGTTAGTTCATTCGTTCAGCTATGAACTAACAAATAAGTACAACTTATTAAATGTTATTACTGACAATAAGTTAGTAAATGTTGACATTAACATTAACTAAGATAAACAAATGCTTTAGATGTATTTTTAATTCATAGTTCATGTCAATTAATCTAGTTAACTAATGTTAACAAGGGAAACCTTATTGTGAAATGAAAAGTAATGGGTCTGATTTACCAGGAAAAGCACACGACAAAACAAATAACTTTATTCTAGATCTGCTGTAAAGCCGAAACAATCTCTGTTACGGTAATCTCCTATTATCACTTTAAAGCTGCTTTGAAACAGTCCATATTGTTAAAAGCGCTATATACTGTAAATGAAGGTGACTTGACTTAAACATATGCTGTGGATAAAAGTGTCTGCCAAAATGTGCTGTTAAGTTTACTGAAACCTTTCCTTTGCTTTCAATCATCAAGTCCTAATTTGCATTAGATGACATCCAGCGTGTTTTAATGAATCTTCATGAAAATGCAGAGATCTTTGAACCTCACGTAACATTTGCAAACTGCAAATGAGAGAAAAATGCTGTTATTTTTGGAAACTGTAAGAGACGCAGCGACTGCAGCTGACCTGTGGCTTCTCTGTTCCCAGAAGTCATGAGCAAACCCTGGGCTGCGCTCCTGCTGGTGCTGGTCCAGATCCGCTGCGGCCGCGGCTGTCCCGGCCCGTGCCAGTGCTTCTCGGCTGCGACAGTGGTCTGCGCAGACGACGCCATGACAGCGCTACCGCTCAACATCTCGGCTCAGGTCAGAGAGCTGATCGTGGTGGCGTCGGGCCTCACGCATCTGGACGGATGCTCCTTCAGAGAGAGCCTCAGACTCAGCAAACTGGTATTCCTCAACGGGCAGGTGCGGTCGGTGTCGGGCGACGCCTTCGAGCGGCTGCCGGAGCTGCGGGAGCTGGAGATCAGCGGGAACCCCTGGCTCACGCTTCAGGTGCAAGCCTTCGGCTCGCTGCCCAACCTCACCAGACTGATGCTCAACCACAACAAGATGGGCGCTCTGGACTCCCGCATCTTTGACTCTTTGCAGAAGCTGGAGATGCTGCAGTTGAAGGGGAACAGCTTGTTGTCTCTTCCCGACCGTCCCTTCCATCGTCTCCACAATCTGCAGGAGCTGGACCTATCCTTCAACCAGATCGGCTCGGTCCCGTCGGATGTGTTCCAGAACAACTCTCTCCTGAGAGTGCTCTCGCTGCAGGCCAACATGATCCCGGAGCTTCCGGCGGGGATCTTCGCACACCTGGATCTCCTGGAGGAGCTGAACCTCCGGGGCAATCGCATACGCAACCTGAGCGCCGACGTGTTCCCGCACAGCCTCCAGAAGCTGGTCCTCAAGAAGAACGATCTGGCGCAGCTCCAGCCCTCGCTCTTCCACACACTGCTTCACCTCACCTATCTGGACCTGTCTCAGAATCAGCTCTCCGAGGTTCCTGCGAATCTCTTCCAGAACCTCATCTCGCTGAAAAAGCTCGACCTGTCGGAGAACCGGATCACGACGCTTCCCGGCACCGTCTTCAAAGGGCTGTTCGGTGTGAAAGCCATCCATCTGCAGAAGAACAACCTGAGCTCTCTGGAGGAGGGTCTTCTGACGGACCAGCACGACGTGGAGCAGCTGTACCTGTCCATGAACCACCTGCGGAGAGTCCCGTACGGCTTCTTCGACGACCTGGACTTCCAGAGCCTCGTTCAGCTCCACGGGAACCCCTGGCACTGTGACTGCGGGATACAATACCTCTCCCACTGGATCAGGAACAACCTCAGGAACGTGGAGGACGTGACACAGGTTTACTGTCAAGCTCCCGAGTTCATCCGAGGGCACAGCCTGGTGTCCGTGGACGAGGAGCGGCTCGTCTGTGGGCAAAACTCCAGCTCCTCCCACACAAACGTCACAGAGATCCCAGCTGAGGGCCATGATGGCGTTCACTGCTCGCTCCGAGATGTCAAAGGCCAGGCAACCATTCAGTGCAAACTCACTAAATGCACCGGCGTGAAGTTTCAGGCTATCTTTGAATTTGGGGATGGAAGTGAATCAGAAAGAGTAGTGAGCCAAGAGTGGCCAGCACCTGCCGGCTGCTCCAACGGGACAACTTAGCGCTCTCAGTCGACAGCACACACACGGCGAACAACCAGCCGTCACACACTTTCAGAGATAAGAGCAGAAACTGTACAGTTAGGTACAGCTTATGTCCCTGTAAAGCCTGACACATGACATGATAGTAAGAAAGATCCTTTTTTTTTAGAAAATGGAACATTTAAGGTTTGTTGAACCTTTAGACAAAATATTAAAAAAAGAAAAGAGAAATATTTGTTTGCATATGTATTTTAGGTTTTATATCATGTTTGGCTTTTGTGGCCCAAATATTGTGATATCCTGAGAATATGGAGGAAAAACAGCTCAATTTTATTTAGAGGCTCAAAGTGAGCAAAAATATGCAATTTGGTGCAGATGATGATTTTTATATAAACCTCTGATGCTTGTAATGTAAATCAATGAGATCTTTATAACAGTAAAGCAGATACTTACATAAAATTCATATAAATATTGGTAGTCACTATATCTGCCAATAATATGTCTTAGTAAGATGATATTATAATGCTTAGTTTTAAGATCAAAGCTCTGTAGTTAAAACATGTAATGCAACACAATGCTCATTGAGAGACGAACAAATAAACATTTCTCCATTTTCTATAAAATGATGTATGAATAATGAAGTAAACCTCAGTTGCTTCCGTCCAGTAAGTGTTCTTCTTGAAATATAACTAATAACAATATCAAAGTTATTTTTACATTTGCTTGATAAAAATGAATAAATATTTCACAGCAGAAAGACACGTTAACCACGAGCTGAAGGAGGACGTTTGTACTATAATACCAAAAGGCATTTTACTTGCTAAAAAGCCTAAACTATCAATCAGAGGACAGAAGGATTGTAGTAGACCGTGTGTGCAAGAGGTTAATCAGCAAAGTTTTGATCATGTTGGTAATTTAGACGCCTTAGATATTTGCATATGAACTATAATGCAGTTATATGGTTACAGTGCTACTATGAAGGTTTAGGGTGAGTAAAGGGTTTAAGGGTTTAAGGGTTCTGCCCCAATGACAAGCTGACGTTTTTGGCCATCTTTTCTGACAGAGTCCCAGATGTAGAGCTGATTCTCTCCACTGGTGTATGTTAATGACTGACCCAAGCGTAAGCCAGACTCATGACAGCAGAGATGAATCAATGAGGGCCGTGATAAGAGAGGAAGATAACAGATGAGCTGGACCCGTGCGGGTCAAAGAACACTCATGAGACTCATCCACAACTCTGGCTCTGTTTACTCCTGGTATAAGATGTGTTTTGGTGGATCGGATCACAGGGAGAGACATTCCCGCTTACACCTTTGTTTTAATCTGTCTCTTCTGTTCACTTTAAACCACTTCTGTCCTGATTTCTTCGAGGGGAGGGTCTATGGGCGGGTTAATGTATGGGTATTTTAGATCTTTCGATCTAATGGATGAAATAAGCTCATGCAAATCACCATACACATGAATGCAACCGGAGAAAAACAAAACACACGGAGCTTTAGTTTCTCATCTTCAACCCAAACTTGGGTCTTCAGCCGACAAAGAATAAATCCCGTCTGGCTAGTGCGCTTCTTATTGTGTTTGCGCATTAGGTCAGTAGGCAGAGAGTATGGCTGTCATTTCTAGTACAGCCCAAAGATCTTTGTTTGCAGGTCATTCGACCACATGAGTGTTTACACTATGAAAGCAAGTCGATTGCATTCGACTCCCTCTGGAAGTGGTGGAAAGTGGACCAGCTCAAAGCGTTTTAGACCTAGTTTACACCTGTATTTAGCGCCGTCTACTTGTGATCCGATCGACCAGAACGCATCTTAATGCCAGCTGTAAACAGAGCCACAGTGTGTCAACAAGCCGAAGCATTCATTCATTAGATGTACTTACAGCCATGCTAGTGTTTTTAAAGCAATAAAGCCCCTCCTTCTGAAAAGCACACTGTGCTCTGATTGGTCGGCTGGATCAGTGTGTTGTGATTGGTCGAGCGCTTCGAGTGTGTTTGGGAAATGTCCCGCCCCTTACCATAACCGCCAGTTTAACACACCACTAACTAACTCAACCAGGCCCCGCCCCTTTATTCTGCGTGTGAGTTATTTAAATGAGGAATATTGTGACGTGTTCGTTCCCGGAAGAAACTCAAGATACAATGGAGGCGTTTCAGGAGTTCAGAAACACTGACACTGATATAGAGAAGAACTCCTGCTGGAGTGACTTTGTGCTTTGGAACTTTACACACTAAAGAACTAAAAAAAGTATAATAAGACTCCTTTAAACTTGTCTTAGCTTGCACACAGCAGGCATTAACATCAGGGCAGGAACATCTGCAGTGCTGTCAGCTCACCTGCAGGTGGCGTATCAGCTCATTCATCAGGGTTACCTATAGCCTACACACGATCAGCGCAGGAACAGGGCCTTCACAAGCACTGCAGATCAGCGTCAGTGATGTGCTCCGCTCAGGAACCGCAGTGAATCATTGACCAGCTATCAGAGATCACAAACTCAAAGCCATGTTATGTAACGCCACATTCCTGCGGCTTCAGAAGGCCAATGAGCGGCTGTCTTCAAGTGTCTGGCCCGAGATCATGTGACCAACAGCGTTCGGTTACACCTACAACAATGAACACAATGTGAACGCCAACGTTATATTGAGCCAGAGAACGGTTGTATTACTCAGATGCTGCTCTTTAAAAACACAGGAGACTCAATCCTTGAAGAAATAACAATAGACAGAAATGAGACAGTAGTTGACATCTACACTGCAAAAAATTATGTTCTTCCTCAGTATGTTTGTCTTGTTTTCCAGTACAAACATTCTTAAATAAAGATACATTTACTGGAGAAGAAAAATGACTGAAGATATCAAGTCTTGTTTTCTGGAGAGAAAAAAGTTTATGCTTTAAATAAGAACAAATTGCTTTCAGTGGGGTTAGAAAAAGAAACTTAATTCACAGGGAAAACAAGTTTATTTTTCTGACTCCATCGGCAGATATTTTTTCTTGTTTTAAGCATAAACACTTCATTTTGATCAATTTTTCAAAACACAAAACCCAATATCGCAAGAAATTTGCTCCTCAAGTCTTGATTTAAAAATGTTTAGATATTTGTACTGAAAAACAAGACAAAATACTGAGAAAGAAATTAATTATTTTGCAGTGTATAGAGCTATAAAATAAGTCTCATCTGATGGAAAATCTTTGAGTTGAGTTTTGAATGTGAGACACTGTTGAGATCTGAAACACATGTGAGTCATTGTTTAAGACACATGATCTCAGTGCTGAGAAACAACTGGAAGGTTCATTTGCACATTTCTTCTTTGCGAGAAGAAATTTTGAAAAACTGTTATTAGTTTTTTATATTGTATATATTTTTTTAAATACATATTTTTAATGTTGTCACAGTTTTTTTCTTATTATATATATATATATATACTTTTAAATATTATTTAAATATATATATATATATATATATATATATATTATATATATATATATATATATATATATATATATATACAGGTCCTTCTCAAAAAAATAGCATATTGTGATAAAGCTGAAATATTTCAGGTCTTTTATTGTTTTAATACTGATGATTTTGGCATACAGCTCATGAAAACCCAAAATTCCTATCTCAAAAAATTAGCATATAATGAAAAGGGTCTCTAAACGAGCTATTAACATAATCATCTGAATCAACTAATTAACTCTAAACACCTGCAAAAGATTCCTGAGGCTTTTAAAAACTCCCAGCCTGTTTCATTACTCAAAACCGCAATCATGGGTAAGACTGCCGACCTGACTGCTGTCCAGAAGGCCATCATTGACACCCTCAAGCAAGAGGGTAAGACACAGAAAGAAATTTCTGAACAAATAGGCTGTTCCCAGAGTGCTGTATCAAGGCACCTCAGTGGGAAGTCTGTGGGAAGGAAAAAGTGTGGCAAAAAACGCTGCACAACGAGAAGAGGTGACCGGACCCTGAGGAAGATTGTGGAGAAGGACCGATTCCAGACCTTGGGGGACCTGCGGAAGCAGTGGACTGAGTCTGGAGTAGAAACATCCAGAGCCACCGTGCACAGGCGTGTGCAGGAAATGGGCTACAGGTGCTGCATTCCCCAGGTCAAGCCACTTTTGAACCAGAAACAGCGGCAGAAGCGCCTGACCTGGGCTACAGAGAAGCAGCACTGGACTGTTGCTCAGTGGTCCAAAGTACTTTTTTCGGATGGAAGCAAATTTTGCATGTCATTCGGAAATCAAGGTGCCAGAGTCTGGAGGAAGACTGGGGAGAAGGAAATGCCAAAATGCCTGAAGTCCAGTGTCAAGTACCCACAGTCAGTGATGGTCTGGGGTGCCATGTCAGCTGCTGGTGTTGGTCCACTGTGTTTTATCAAGGGCAGGGTCAATGCAGCTAGCTATCAGGAGATTTTGGAGCACTTCATGCTTCCATCTGCTGAAAAGCTTTATGGAGATGAAGATTTCATTTTTCAGCACGACCTGGCACCTGCTCACAGTGCCAAAACCACTGGTAAATGGTTTACTGACCATGCATTACTGTGCTCAATTGGCCTGCCAACTCTCCTGACCTGAACCCCATAGAGAATCTGTGGGATATTGTGAAGAGAAAGTTGAGAGACGCAAGACCCAACACTCTGGATGAGCTTAAGGCCGCTATCGAAGCATCCTGGGCCTCCATAACACCTCAGCAGTGCCACAGGCTGATTGCCTCCATGCCACGCCGCATTGAAGCAGTCATTTCTGCAAAAGGATTCCCGACCAAGTATTGAGTGCATAACTGAACATAATTATTTGAAGGTTGACTTTTTTTTGTATTAAAAACACTTCTTTTATTGGTCGGATGAAATATGCTAATTTTTTGAGATAGGAATTTTGGGAATTTTTATCATTACATTATGGAAAATAATGAACTTTATCACAATATGCTAATTTTTTGAGAAGGACCTGTGTATATATATATATATATATATATATATATATATATATATATATATATATATATATATATATATATATATATATAATTGATTATGTTTTTAAACATTTTTATTAGTTTGTTTCATTTTGGTTATAATTTGTACAATTTTAAAGTAATATTTAAAAAAAACATTTTGTTATAATGTACTTTTTGTTTCTTACAAGTTTGATCTTAGTTTTTAATGTGTTGCTGAAATGATGGCAGTTTTTGTGAGATTGTTCCTTGTTGAATGGTGTGACAATGAGAGCTTGTGTGTTTCTAAGCACATCATATTGATGGTTCAGTGCGTTTGTGTTTGTCTTGAATATCTCATTCGGCCGATCAGTGTGAGTGTGTGTGTGTGAAGGAATCTGCTGGTATTGTTGGAGTCCCTTCCCCCATCCTCATGTGTGTGTGTGTGGCAGGGAGGCTCATGGGAACAGAGAGCAGAGGGAGGATCCGTCTTTCTTTTCACTAACTCTGGATCTGAGTTGGGAAGAGACTAATGAGAAAGAAATGATCTGCTCGGAGATCTGGACTAAAGTTTGAGTCTTCAGCACAGACGACCTTCAGCAGATTTACAACTAAACTATGACAACGTGAAGTGAGATTCCTTTCACAAACACAAGACCAGCCAACTCTCCAGCCAGCCAAGGTAAGCAGCAGCTCTCTCGCCCGCTCTCTCTCTCTGTTCTCATGAATCAGTCTTCACACTGCGTTTAGCGCTTTTATTGATTCTGATGACAGCTGTATTGAATGGCTCAGATCTGTGTCTGTGTGTGTGTGTGTGTGTGTGTGTGTGTGTGTTCTCTTCCAGAGCTTCATGAGTTTCTCACTTGCGTCTCATTCATGTATCAGAGGGTTTTCCCCCCTAAAATCTCAAGACACAAATGAGTCGGTCGTGTCCCTGCTAACAAAATATATATGGTCTAGGAACATGATGAAAATGTTATTTCTGAATGTTTTAAAAACGTGTTTTCTAGGTTGTGTGAGCATTAAGGGAACATTCCATTCCATTATTCTTCAAATATTATGGGACGTTACTTTTAAATGTTCTGAAACAAGTAGAAACATTTAAAAAACTACTAGAGTTCTAATAGAGTTCTGCTAGAGTTCTGCCAGAGTTCTGCCTGTTCTAATAGAGTTCTGCTAGACTTCTGCTAGACTTCTGCTAGAGTTCTGCCAGAGTTCTGCCAGAGATCTGCCAGAGTTCTGCCAGTTCTAATAGAGTTAAGCTAGACTTCTGCTAGAGTTCTGCCAGAGTTCTGCAAGAGTTCTAATAGAGTTCCGCCTGAGTTCTGCTAGAGTTCTGCCAGAGTTCTGCCAGAGTTCTGCTAGACTTCTGCTAGACTTCTGCTAGAGTTCTGCCAGAGTTCTGCCAGAGTTCTGATAGAGTTCTGATAGAGTTCTGCCAGAGTTCTGATAGAGTTCTGCTAGAGTTCTGCAATAGTTATACTAGAGTTCTAATAGAGCTCTGCTAGAGTTCTGCTAGAGTTCTGCCAGAGTTCTGCTAGAGTTCTGCCAGAGTTCTGCTAGAGTTCTGCCAGAGTTCTACCAGAGTTCTGCTAGAGTTCTGCTAGAGTTCTGCCAGAGTTCTGCTAGAGTTCTGCAATAGTTATACTAGAGTTCTAGAGTTCTGCTAGAGTTCTGCTAGAGTTCTGCAATAGTTATACTAGAGTTCTAATAGAGTTCTGCTAGAGTTCTGCCAGAGTTCTGCTAGACTTCTGCTAGACTTCTGCTAGAGTTCTGCTAGAGTTCTGCCAGAGTTCTGCCAGAGTTCTAATAGAGTTCTGATAGAGTTCTGCTACAGTTCTACCAGAGTTCTGCCAGAGTTCTAATAGAGTTCTGCTAGACTTCTGCTAGAGTTCTGCCAGAGTTCTGATAGAGTTCTGCTAGAGTTCTGCAAGAGTTCTGATAGAGTTCTGATAGAGTTCTGCTAGAGTTCTGCCAGAGTTCTGCTAGAGTTCTGCAAGAGTTCTGATAGAGTTCTGCTAGAGTTCTGCCAGAGTTCTGCCAGAGTTCTGCCAGAGTTCTGCTAGAGTTCTGCAATAGTTATACTAGAGTTGTAATAGAGTTCTGCTAGAGTTCTGCAATAGTTATACTAGAGTTCTAATAGAGTTCTGCTAGAGTTCTGCTAGAGCTCTGACTAGACTTCTGCTAGACTTCTGCTAGAGTTCTGCCAGACTTCTGCTAGAGTTCTGCCAGAGTTCTGCTAGAGTTCTGCCAGAGTTCTGCTAGAGTTCTGCTAGAGCTCTGCAATAGTTATACTAGAGTTCTAATAGAGTTCTGCTAGAGTTCTGCAAGAGTTATACTAGAGTTCTAATAGAGTTCTGCTAGAGTTCTGCAATAGTTATACTAGAGTTCTAATAGAGTTCTGCTAGAGTTCTGCAATAGTTATACTAGAGTTCTGATAGAGTTCTGCTAGAGTTCTGCTAGAGTTCTGATAGAGTTCTGCAAGAGTTCTGCAAGAGTTCTGCAAGAGTTCTGCTAGAGTTCTGCAATAGTTCTGATGGAGTTCTGCTAGAGTTCTGCTAGAGTTTTGCAATAGTTCTGCTAGAGTTCTGCAAGAGTTCTGCAAGAGTTCTGCTAGAGTTCTGCTGGAGTTCTGCTAGAGTTCTGCTAGAGTTCTGCTAGAGTTCTGCTAGAGTTCTGATAGAGTTCTGCGAGAGTTCTGCAAGAGTTCTGCTAGAGTTCTGCAAGAGTTCTGATAGAGTTCTGCGAGAGTTCTGCAAGAGTTCTGATAGAGTTCTGCAATAGTTCTGCAAGAGTTCTGCTAGAGATCTGCAAGAGTTCTGATAGAGTTCTGCAATAGTTCTGCAAGAGTTCTGCTAGAGTTCTGCAAGAGTTCTGATCGAGTTCTGCAAGAGTTCTGATAGAGTTCTGCAAGAGTTCTGATCGAGTTCTGCAAGAGTTCTGATCGAGTTCTGCAAGAGTTCTGCAAGAGTTCTGATCGAGTTCTGCAAGAGTTCTGATAGAGTTCTGCAAGAGTTCTGCTAGAGATCTGCAAGAGTTCTGATAGAGTTCTGCAATAGTTCTGCAAGAGTTCTGCTAGAGTTCTGCAAGAGTTCTGATCGAGTTCTGCAAGAGTTCTGATAGAGTTCTGCAAGAGTTCTGATCGAGTTCTGCAAGAGTTCTGCAAGAGTTCTGCAAGAGTTCTGCTAGAAGTGTAGAGTGTGTGTTTGCGCTCACTGACTCTCACTGGAGAAATAATGGAGGCTCGCTGTGAGTGTGTGTGTGTGTGTGTGTGTTTGTGTGTGTGTGTGTGTGTGTGTGTGTGTGTGTGTGTGTGTGTGTGTGTGTGTGTGTGTGTGTATGTGAAGCGTCTGCTGTCCTCAGGGTTGGGCATTTAATGACAAGTGCTGCGAGAAGCTTTACTCCAGGAATGTTCAGTGTGTATCTCCACCCATTCAAACACACACACACACACACACACACACACACACACACACACACACACACACACACACACACACACACACACACACACACACACACACACACACACACACACACACACACACACACACACACACACACACCCTTCACTGCCATCACAGCCACTTTCATTGATAAATCTCACTGGAGATCCTGAGTTTGACCCATGAAGAACACTCTGTCGAGTGTTTGAGTCGTGATAAATCACAGTCCCCCCCCCCCACACACACACACACACACACAACACACATAAAGAGAAACGCATGTACAGCAGTCCAGCGGGACGGAGAGAGCTTCAGACGGATGAACTGCAGCAGAAGCGAGAGAGTATGAAGGGTTGAAGAGCTGGATCTGGTGAACCAGAATCAGAAGCGAATTCATGTTTTCACACACAACAGTGTGAACACTGAACCTCTACAGTATGAGCCTGACTAATACATCATCCAGTGAAGGAGGCTGTGATTGAGCGTTTATCTGAGAGACACATAAGTGTGTGTGTGTGTGTGTGTGTGTGTGTGTGTGTGTGTGTGTGTGTGTGTGTGTGTGTGTGTGTGTGTGTGTGTGTGTGTGTGTGTGTGTGTGTGTGCAGCTCCACATCTCTGTATCTGCTTCAGCTCATGAGCCTCAAAGACATCCGACGCTTTAGTGCTCTATCATATTTAAAAAGCATTAAAAAGCATATGATTCTTCAGTTATTCTACAAACACTTCTTTCTCTTCTTTCTTCTCTTTTTAAGTTATTTCTCTAGTTTAGTGTCTGTCCCTGAAACGAGACATGGACTGATCCACACTGATAAACACTGATAATAATCATACATTTTTCTTGATCATCAAATCATCATATTATAGTGATTTCTGAAGGATCATGTGACACTGAAGACTGGAGTAATTATGCTGAAAATTCAGCTTTGATCACAGGAATAAATTACACTTTACTATATATTCACATAGAAAACAGCTGATTTACATTGTGATGATATTTCACTATTTTACTGTATTTTTGATCAAATAAATGCAGCTTGGCTGAGCAGAAGACACTCTTTTAGAAACATTAAAAATCTTACCAACCCCAAACTGTTGACCGGTAGTGTGTGTTCAGGTGTCTGTCAGATGTAAACGCAGTGTGTGTGTGTGTGTTCACCTGTTCTCTCAGCTGCTTCAGGTGTGTATTCAGTAGGACAGCAGGATTGTGAGCTGTCAATCACAGCATCTAACTCAGGATGTTGTGTGTGTGTGTGTGTGTGTGTGTGTGTGTGTGTGTGTGTGTGTGTGTGTGTGTGTGTGTGTGTGTGTGTGTAGTTGTGTGTGTGTGTGTGTGTGTGTGTGTGTGTGTGTGTGTGTGTGTGTGTGTGTGTGTGTGTGTGTGTGTGTGTGTGTGTGTGTGTGTGTGTGTGTGTGTGTGTGTGTGTGTGATCTGACATTCTGCTTCTCTGCTGTTTCTTGTGAATATGAATCATGTCTGATGCATCAAGGTTTGTTTCCTATTTCTCCTATCATGGCCTTCTTGGACGTCCTGGCTCACAAAATTACATCCTAGCAACATTTTTCAAAAAATTTTATTAACATTATATCTGAATGTTCTCTGAACATTCAAAATGTCCAGTTTTTTAAATGTTTTAAAAGTGTTTCTTCTTGATTATATGTTATGTTAAGGTAACATTGCATTGTATCATTCTTCATAGATTATGGGAACATTACATTTGTATGATCTTTGAAACAAGTAGCACAATTTAAAAACCGTTAGATGAACGTCCAACTAAAATATTTCAGGGCAAAATGTTCCATGAACAATGTGAGTAATAGTTTTGAGAACATTATTAAAGACCAGATATCTCCGTTCTCTGTTCCCCGTTCTCTGTTCCCCGTTCTCTGTTCCCCGTTCTCCATTCTCTGTTCCCCATTCTCTGTTCCCCGTTCTCTGTTCCCCGTTCTCCATTCTCTGTTCCCTGTTCTCTGTTCCCCGTTCTCTGTTCCCTGTTCTCTGTTCCCTGTTCTCTGTTCCCCGTTCTCTGTTCCCCGTTCTCTGTTCCCCGTTCTCCATTCTCTGTTCCCCGTTCTCTGTTCCCCGTTCTCTGTTCCCCGTTCTCTGTTCCCTGTTCTCTGTTCCCCGTTCTCCATTCTCTGTTCCCTGTTCTCTGTTCCCCGTTCTCTGTTCCCCGTTCTCTGTTCCCCGTTCTCCATTCTCTGTTCCCTGTTCTCTGTTCCCCGTTCTCTGTTCCCCGTTCTCCATTCTCTGTTCCCTGTTCTCTGTTCCCCGTTCTCCATTCTCTGTTCCCTGTTCTCTGTTCCCTGTTCTCTGTTCCACGTTCTCTGTTCCCCGTTCTCTGTTCCCCGTTCTCCATTCTCTGTTCCCCGTTCTCCATTCTCTGTTCCCCGTTCTCTGTTCCCCGTTCTCCATTCTCTGTTCCCCGTTCTCCATTCTCTGTTCCCCGTTCTCTGTTCCCCGTTCTCCATTCTCTGTTCCCCGTTCTCTGTTCCCCGTTCTCTGTTCCCTGTTCTCTGTTCCCCGTTCTCTGTTCCCCGTTCTCCATTCTCTGTTCCCCGTTCTCTGTTCCACGTTCTCTGTTCCCCGTTCTCCATTCTCTGTTCCCCGTTCTCCATTCTCTGTTCCCCGTTCTCTGTTCCCCGTTCTCCATTCTCTGTTCCCCGTTCTCTGTTCCCTGTTCTCTGTTCCCTGTTCTCTGTTCCTCGTTCTCTGTTCCCCGTTCTCCATTCTCTGTTCCCTGTTCTCTGTTCCCCGTTCTCTGTTCCACGTTCTCTGTTCCCCGTTCTCTGTTCCCCGTTCTCCATTCTCTGTTCCCCGTTCTCTGTTCCCCGTTCTCTGTTCCCCGTTCTCCATTCTCTGTTCCCCGTTCTCCATTCTCTGTTCCCCGTTCTCTGTTCCCCGTTCTCCATTCTCTGTTCCCCGTTCTCTGTTCCCCGTTCTCTGTTCCCCGTTCTCCATTCTCTGTTCCCCGTTCTCCATTCTCTGTTCCCCGTTCTCTGTTCCCCGTTCTCCATTCTCTGTTCCCTGTTCTCTGTTCCCCGTTCTCTGTTCCACGTTCTCTGTTCCCCGTTCTCTGTTCCCCGTTCTCTGTTCCCCGTTCTCTGTTCCCCGTTCTCTGTTCCCCATTCTCTGTTCCCCGTTCTCTGTTCCCTGTTCTCTGTTCCCCGTTCTCTGTTCCCCGTTCTCCGTTCTCTGTTCCCCGTTCTCTGTTCCCCGTTCTCTGTTCCCCGTTCTCTGTTCCCTGTTCTCTGTTCCCCGTTCTCTGTTCCCCGTTCTCTGTTCCCTGTTCTCTGTTCCCTGTTCTCTGTTCCCCGTTCTCTGTTCCCCGTTCTCTGTTCCCCGTTCTCTGTTCCCTGTTCTCTGTTCCCTGTTCTCTGTTCCCTGTTCTCTGTTCCCCGTTCTCTGTTCCCCGTTCTCCGTTCTCTGTTCCCTGTTCTCTGTTCCCCGTTCTCTGTTCCCCGTTCTCTGTTCCCCGTTCTCTGTTCTCTGTTCCCCGTTCTCTGTTCTCTGTTCCCCGTTCTCTGTTCCCCGTTCTCTGTTCTCTGTTCCCCGTTCTCTGTTCCCCGTTCTCTGTTCCCCGTTCTCTGTTCCCCGTTCCCTGTTCTCTATTCTCTGTTCCCCGTTCTCCGTTCTCCGTTCTCTGTTCTCTGTTCCCCGTTCTCTGTTCCCCGTTCTCTGTTCTCTGTTCCCCGTTCTCTGTTCTCCATTCTCTGTTCCCCGTTCTCTGTTCTCCATTCTCTGTTCCCCGTTCTCTGTTCTTCATTCTCTGTTCCCCGTTCTCTGTTCCCTGTTCTCTGTTCCCCGTTCCCCGTTCCCTGTTCTCTATTCTCTGTTCCCCATTCTCTGTTCTCCATTCTCTGTTCCCCGTTCTCTGTTCTCTATTCTCTTTTCCCCGTTCTCTGTTCCCCGTTCTCTGTTCCCCGTTCTCTGTTCCCCGTTCTCTGTTCTCTGTTCCCCGTTCTCCGTTCTCCGTTCTCTGTTCCCTGTTCTCTATTCTCTGTTCCCCGCTCTCTGTTCCCTGTTCTCTATTCTCTGTTCCCCGTTCTCTATTCTCTGTTCTCTATTCTCTGTTCCCCGTTCTCTGTTCCCTGTTCCCTGTTCTCTATTCTCTGTTCCCCGTTCTCTGTTCCCCGTTCTCTGTTCTCCATTCTCTGTTCCCCGTTCTCTGTTCTCCATTCTCTGTTCTCCGTTCTCTGTTCTCCATTCTCTGTTCTCCGTTCTCTGTTCCCCGTTCTCTGTTCTCCATTCTCTGTTCTCCGTTCTCTGTTCTCCATTCTCTGTTCTCCGTTCTCTGTTCCCCATTCTCTGTTCTCCGTTCTCCATTCCCCGTTCTCTGTTCCCCATTCTCTGTTCCCCATTCTCCGTTCCACGTTCACCTGTTCTCTCAGCTGCTTCAGGTGTGTATTCAGTAGGACAGCAGGATTGTGAGCTGTCAATCACAGCATCTAACTCAGGATGTTGTGTGTGTGTGTGTGTGTGTGTGTGTGTGTGTGTGTGTGTGTGTGTGTGTGTGTGTGTGTGTAGTTGTGTGTGTTTGTGTGTGTGTGTGTGTGTGTGTGTGTGTGTGTGTGTGTGTGTGTGTGTGTGTGTGTGTGTGTGTGTGTGTGTGTGTGTGTGTGTGTGTGTGTGTGTGTGTGTGTGATCTGACATTCTGCTTCTCTTCTGTTTCTTGTGAATATGAATCATGTCTGATGCATCAAGGTTTGTTTCCTATTTCTCCTATCATGGCCTTCTTGGACGTCCTGGCTCACAAAATTACATCCTAGCAACATTTTTCAAAAAATTGTATTAACATTATATCTGAATGTTCTCTGAACATTCAAAATGTCCAGTTTTTTAAATGTTTTAAAAGTGTTTCTTCTTGATTATATGATTGTTATGTTAAGGTAACATTGCATTGTATCATTCTTCATAGATTATGGGAACATTACATTTGTATGATCTTTGAAACAAGTAGCACAATTTAAAAACCGTTAGATGAACGTCCAACTAAAATATTTCAGGGCAAAATGTTCCATGAACAATGTGAGTAATAGTTTTGAGAACATTATTAAAGACCAGATATCTCCGTTCTCTGTTCCCCGTTCTCTGTTCCCCGTTCTCTGTTCCCCGTTCTCTGTTCCCCGTTCTCCATTCTCTGTTCCCCGTTCTCTGTTCCCCGTTCTCTGTTCCCCGTTCTCTGTTCCCCGTTCTCTGTTCCCCGTTCTCTGTTCCCCGTTCTCTGTTCCCCGTTCTCCATTCTCTGTTCCCCGTTCTCTGTTCCCCGTTCTCTATTCTCTGTTCCCCGTTCTCTGTTCCCCGTTCTCTGTTCCCCGTTCTCTGTTCCCCGTTCTCCATTCTCTGTTCCCCGTTCTCTATTCTCTGTTCCCCGTTCTCTGTTCCCCGTTCTCTGTTCCCCGTTCTCTGTTCCCCGTTCTCTGTTCCCCGTTCTCTGTTCCCTGTTCTCTGTTCCCCGTTCTCTGTTCCCCGTTCTCTGTTCCCCGTTCTCTGTTCCCCGTTCTCTGTTCCCCGTTCTCTGTTCCCCGTTCTCTGTTCCCCGTTCTCTGTTCCCCGTTCTCTGTTCTCCATTCTCTGTTCCCCGTTCTCTGTTCCCCGTTCTCTGTTCCCCGTTCTCTGTTCTCTGTTCCCCGTTCTCTGTTCCCCGTTCTCTGTTCCCCGTTCTCTGTTCCCCGTTCTCTGTTCCCCGTTCTCTGTTCTCCATTCTCTGTTCCCCGTTCTCTGTTCCCCGTTCTCTGTTCCCCGTTCTCTATTCTCTGTTCCCCGTTCTCTGTTCCCCGTTCTCTGTTCCCCGTTCTCTGTTCCCCGTTCTCTGTTCCCTGTTCCCTGTTCTCTGTTCCCCGTTCTCTGTTCCCTGTTCTCTGTTCCCTGTTCTCTGTTCCCCGTTCTCTGTTCCCCGTTCTCCATTCTCTGTTCCCTGTTCTCTGTTCCCCGTTCTCTGTTCTCCATTCTCTGTTCCCTGTTCTCTGTTCCCCGTTCTCTGTTCTCCATTCTCTGTTCCCTGTTCTCTGTTCCCCGTTCTCTGTTCTCCATTCTCTGTTCCCTGTTCTCTGTTCCCCGTTCTCTGTTCTCCATTCTCTGTTCCCTGTTCTCTGTTCCCCATTCTCTGTTCTCCATTCTCTGTTCCCTGTTCTCTGTTTCCCCGTTCTCCATTCTCTGTTCCCTGTTCTCTGTTCCCCGTTCTCTGTTCCCCATTCTCTGTTCCCCGTTCTCCATTCTCTGTTCCCCGTTCTCTGTTCCCCGTTCTCTGTTCCACGTTCTCTGTTCCCCGTTCTCTGTTCCCCGTTCTCCATTTTCTGTTCCCCGTTCTCTGTTCTCCATTCTCTGTTCCCCGTTCTCTGTTCTCCATTCTCTGTTCCCCGTTCTCTGTTCTCCATTCTCTGTTCCCCGTTCTCTGTACCCCGTTCTCTGTTCCCCGTTCTCTGTTCCCCGTTCTCCATTCTCTGTTCCCCGTTCTCTGTTCCCCGTTCTCTGTTCCCCGTTCTCTGTTCCCCGTTCTCTGTTCCCCGTTCTCTGTTCCCTGTTCTCTGTTCCCCGTTCTCTGTTCCCCGTTCTCTGTTCCCTGTTCTCTGTTCCCCGTTCTCTGTTCCCCGTTCTCCGTTCTCTGTTCCCTGTTCTCTGTTCCCTGTTCTCTGTTCCCCGTTCTCTGTTCCCCGTTCTCCGTTCTCTGTTCCCTGTTCTCTGTTCCCTGTTCTCTGTTCCCCGTTCTCTGTTCCCCGTTCTCCGTTCTCCGTTCTCTGTTCCCTGTTCTCTGTTCCCTGTTCTCTGTTCCCCGTTCTCTGTTCCCCGTTCTCTGTTCCCCGTTCTCTGTTCCCTGTTCTCTGTTCCCCGTTCTCTGTTCTCTGTTCCCCGTTCTCTGTTCCCCGTTCTCCGTTCTCTGTTCTTCATTCTCTGTTCCCCGTTTCTGTTCCCTGTTCTCTGTTCCCCGATCTCTGTTCTCCATTCTCTGTTCCCCGTTCTCTGTTCCCTGTTCTCTGTTCCCTGTTCTCTGTTCCCCATTCTCTGTTCTCCATTCTCTGTTCCCCGTTCTCTGTTCCCTGTTCTCTGTTCCCCGTTCTCTGTTCCCCGTTCTCTGTTCTCCATTCTCTGTTCCCCGTTCTCTGTTCTCTGTTCCCTGTTCCCTGTTCTCTATTCTCTGTTCCCCGTTCTCTGTTCTCCATTCCCCGTTCTCTGTTCTCCATTCCCCGTTCTCTGTTCCCCGTTCTCTGTTCTCCATTCTCTGTTCTCCATTCTCTGTTCCCCGTTCTCTGTTCCCCGTTCTCTGTTCCCTGTTCTCTGTTCCCTGTTCTCTGTTCCCCGTTCTCTGTTCCCCGTTCTCCATTCTCTGTTCCCCGTTCTCTGTTCTCCATTCTCCATTCCCCGTTCTCTGTTCCCCATTCTCTGTTCCCCGTTCTCTGTTCCCCGTTCTCTGTTCCCCGTTCTCTGTTCCCTGTTCTCTGTTCCCTGTTCTCTGTTCCCCGTTCTCTGTTCCCCGTTCTCCATTCTCTGTTCCCCGTTCTCTGTTCTCCATTCTCTGTTCCCCGTTCTCTGTTCTCCATTCTCTGTTCCCCGTTCTCTGTTCTCCATTCTCTGTTCCCCGTTCTCTGTTCCCCGTTCTCTGTTCCCCGTTCTCTGTTCCCCGTTCTCTGTTCCCCGTTCTCCATTCTCTGTTCCCCGTTCTCTGTTCCCCGTTCTCTGTTCCCCGTTCTCTGTTCCCCGTTCTCTGTTCCCCGTTCTCTGTTCCCTGTTCTCTGTTCCCCGTTCTCTGTTCCCCGTTCTCTGTTCCCTGTTCTCTGTTCCCCGTTCTCTGTTCCCCGTTCTCCGTTCTCTGTTCCCTGTTCTCTGTTCCCTGTTCTCTGTTCCCCGTTCTCTGTTCCCCGTTCTCCGTTCTCCGTTCTCTGTTCCCTGTTCTCTGTTCCCTGTTCTCTGTTCCCCGTTCTCTGTTCCCCGTTCTCTGTTCCCCGTTCTCTGTTCTCTGTTCCCTGTTCTCTGTTCCCCGTTCTCTGTTCTCTGTTCCCCGTTCTCTGTTCCCCGTTCTCCGTTCTCTGTTCTTCATTCTCTGTTCCCTGTTCTCTGTTCCCCGATCTCTGTTCTCCATTCTCTGTTCCCCGTTCTCTGTTCCCTGTTCTCTGTTCCCTGTTCTCTGTTCCCCATTCTCTGTTCTCCATTCTCTGTTCCCCGTTCTCTGTTCCCCGTTCTCTGTTCCCCGTTCTCTGTTCCCCGTTCTCTGTTCTCCATTCTCTGTTCCCCGTTCTCTGTTCTCTGTTCCCTGTTCCCTGTTCTCTATTCTCTGTTCCCCGTTCTCTGTTCTCCATTCCCCGTTCTCTGTTCTCCATTCCCCGTTCTCTGTTCCCCGTTCTCTGTTCTCCATTCTCTGTTCCCCGTTCTCTGTTCTCTGTTCTCTGTTCCCCATTCTCTGTTCTCCGTTCTCCATTCCCCGTTCTCTGTTCCCCATTCTCTGTTCTCCGTTCTCTGTTCCCCGTTCTCTGTTCTCCATTCTCTGTTCTCCATTCTCTGTTCTCCATTCTCCGTTCTCCGTTCCCAGTTCTCCGTTCCCCGTTCCCTGTTCCCCGTTCTCCGTTCCCCGTTCTCTGTTCCCCGTTCTCTGTTCTCCATTCTCTGTTCTCCGTTCTCTGTTCCCCATTCTCTGTTCTCCATTCTCTGTTCTCCGTTCTCTGTTCCCCATTCTCTGTTCTCCATTCTCTGTTCTCCATTCTCTGTTCCCCATTCTCCGTTCCCCATTCTCTGTTCTCCATTCTCTGTTCTCCATTCTCTGTTCCCCATTCTCCGTTCCCCGTTCTCTGTTCCCCGTTCTCTGTTCTCCGTTCCCCGTTCTCCGTTCCCCGTTCTCTGTTCTCCGTTCTCCATTCCCCGTTCTCTGTTCCCTGTTCTCTGTTCTCCATTCTCTGTTCTCCATTCTCTGTTCTCCATTCTCCGTTCCACGTTCTCTGTTCTCCATTCTCCGTTCCCAGTTCTCTGTTCCCCGTACCCCGTTCTCTGTTCTCTGTTTTCTGTTTTATTTTTCAGTTTGACTCATGCTCCTAGCCAGTGCAAAAAAAGCACAAAGGAACAAAAAATGTTTTATAAAGAGCTCATGCTCACAAAAGCTGTATTTTTTTAAATAAAAAATACAGTAAAACTTGTAATATTGTAAAATAGTATTAAAATTTAAATTCTTATATGAATATATTTCAAAATGTAATTTATTGAAATGAATTGAATTCAAAGCTAAATTTTCAAAATCATTACTTCAGTGTCACATGACCATTCAGAAATATGAAAATAGTTTGCTGCTTTCTTTGATGAATAAAAAAATCAAAAGAACAGCATTTATTTAAAAACAAAATATTTTGTAACATTACACATGTTTTAATGTCAAGTCAAGTCAAGTCACCTTTATTTATATAGCGCTTTTTACAATACAGATTGTATCAAAGCAGCTTCACAGTGCTAACATGAAAATAATATAACAGAGTTTGTTTCTGAAAGAAAATTGAGTCAACGTCCACCTTAAGTAAGGCAGATCAATAATATTATTGAATATTAAATGTCCCCAACTAAGCAAGCCAAAAGCCAAGGCAACAGTGGCAAGGAACCAAAACTCCATCAGGTGACAGAATGGAGAAAAAAACCTTGGGAGAAACCAGACTCAGTCGGAGGGCCAGTTTTAATGTCACCTTTGATAACTTTAATGCATCCTATTCCTTACTGAAAAAAAAATTCTGACTAACCAACACATTATTGAACGGCAGTGTACATTCAGTAGGTTATTATTTATTGCAATATAAACACTGTCAGAATGATTAACAAGGTATCTCTTCATTTACCAGTCGAAGACGGAGCAGTTTTATGTATACTCCGTGCACTGTCAAGGTCTTCATCATATTCGTCGTGGTATACCGGTCTTTGCAGCAATTATTTTACCGCAAATACTGCATCGCGCGCTGTTGCATCGAGCCTCGAGAAATGTTCCCACACTTTTGATCGACTTTTCCACATCTTTAAGGTATTATGTGTGTGTGCTCGCGTCTCATATGAATATGTGCACGGAGGGTTTGTGTGTGTGTGCTCGCGTGTCATTGAGTATGTGCGCGAGTTTGTGTGTGTGCTCCTGTCTCATATAAATATCCGCGTGGAGAGTGTGTGTGTGTGTGTGTGTGTGTGTGCGCGCGTAGAGTTCCGCGCGTCTTTTGTGTGTAGAGGTTGCGTGTATGTGCATTTCATATGTATTTGTTTGACCACTGACGTTGACGAGTTAACTCCTTAGGTATCGAAATCTGGAACCGAACAACATGTCATTTTTCGATACTCGATATTATCGAGGCAATTCGGTCTGTACCTAAAAAGTATCGAACTCGGTACCCAGCCCTATCTCCGTATCATCTTTTTCCTCCCCGTTCTCAGTTCCCTTTTCTCTGTTCCCTTTTCTCCGTTCTCTGTATCATCTTTTTACTCCCCGTTCTCTGTTCCCTGTTCCCTGTTCTCTGTTCCCTTTTCTCCGTTCTCTGTTCCCCGTTCTCTGTTCCCTGTTCTCCACGGTGTTGACTGCAGTCTGTGGGTGTGACTCTTGTTGGCTCAGTCGTGTGTGTGTGTGTGTGTGTGTGTGTGTTCCTGTGTGTTTCTTCTAGCTGAAGGCTACAGAAACCTGATCTAGCAGCAGCTTGTTTCCACAGGCCCGGATCTCACACACGTGGTCTGCTGTTTCTGTGCCTGCAGGAGGTGAAGCTCCTCACACACACCTTCACCCAGGCATGTGTGTTAGACCTGCGGAGGCACGTCACAGAACACACACCGCTGCTGTTAGACCTCAGATCAGGCCTTGCTCTCAATGAAACAACACAGTCAATGTGATTTCATCTGCTTCAGACACAAAGCCCTGATCTTGGGCTTTCAGATCGAATCGCTCAGCTTTAGTCTCGTCAAGGCACAACTGTTCTCATGGCAAAGTTCCTCTTCATTGTTTGCTTAGAGTTACAAAGGAGTATGAAATACTCTTGCACTGTGATTTACTGTTAGCCAACATCCCGACGGCGTCCACGTTTAGATGAATATGTAAATATGTGCTGCAAAATAAACACAACAGAAATGACAGTGGTGAGAGAAGCGCAGTTCAGAAAGCATCAGATCATAGAGATGTACCGTAGATATGTTTGACCATGTGCATGTCTCGTCACGTTTATTTATACAGCACTTTATACAATAGATTGCTCTAAAGCAGCGTCTTTACAGTATTAAACATGATAAACAGTGTCAGCGTCTATTTCAGTTAGAATCACAGCTCCAGTTACTTCTATAAAGCGGCTCTCAGTGGCCCTCATTTATCATCCTTGCGTAGAAACGGGCGTATATGTTGGCGTAAGATTATGCTTACACTCCTCTCTCCGCCTGATTTATGAAGCTGTGCGTACCTTTGAAATCCAGGTGTATGCAATACCTGCCCTTGATAAATGCCGCGTCTGAAAACGATCGTCATTAGAATAACACGCCGCTATATATTCAAGTCTCCGCTTCCCCCACACCCTCATTTTAGGCCATGTACACACGGAAGACGGCAAAGAGGAGACACTTCTCTGGAGATCGAGACCATCACCATCATGAAAAATTATTATTAAATCAAACAACAATATTGTTGATGATAAATTCAAAGTTAATTGTATTTTTTTTTTCAAAACGCTATAAATCCATCCATTTTTTGTCTAAAAAAACAACAACAAAAACAACAAGAAGAGAACATGCAACATATAATCAGGGACTCATACTATAAATTAATATAAATTAAATAAGTGCAACTGCATGAAATAAATAAAAGCCAAACAAAATAAATAGTAAAATAAATTAAATAGTAAAAATAAAATAAATATTTCCAATGTCACGTTCCAATATTGTCCACCACATAAAACAAATAATTTAAAAATAACACACAAATACAGTCCTTAAATACAACAATGTTAAAAATACATTCAAATCATTTAGTAACACATTTAGGCTAATAGTAATTCGTGCCGAACTTGAAAAAAGTAATGAAAACAATATTCAGGCCTACTATTGGGCTACGTGTTGTAGCCATTAACTAAGTGCATTTAGTTTCATATTTTTAAAAAAATAATAATGTTATTTTTTCCCCATCTATGTTGATTATGAAAAGTGAACATAGGCTAAGATAGGCTAAGATCGGGAGACATGCTCAGACATGATTTTGGCCACTTAATTAAGTTTTGTTTTGTAGAAAGCCTTTCTTTAAAGTGAATTTTGTTTTGTATAAATTGTATCTTAATTTTAATATTTTTTTCATCAACCAATTACCTGGATTTAATAAATAAGAAGCAAATAGCAGACAATATAATCATGAGTCACGACATGGAGGCACGGGCGCGGTCCCTTGAATTGCACGTGAACTGGAGCGCATCTCATCACAAATCAACCGAAACTCAGCATATGCCTCCCAGACATGAGAAATATATGTCGTAGGATTTGAGCGTGCCGTACGCCAACGTCCATATTGATAAATATCAAAGTCACCGTGGTTTTGGGTGTACGCCAGGTGTACGCTGGAAATTTGGTGTACGCACTTTTGATAAATGAGGGCCAGTGTGTCCATGTTCTTACTTGCGTCTGAACAGAAGAAATGAACCAGAGAGGATTTACATCTCAAAGAAGGCAGAGCCTCAGAGCCACGCCCAGCTATTACATCATTGACACATGAACCAATGGGAGTCGAAGGTGTTTAGTGACACACAACAACTTATTGGGAAGGTTCACTTTGACAAGCTGCTTCAAACTCCAAACGAACTTCGTTTGGCCTGACTTAGTTCGAAATGACATCACAGCAGTTCATTCTTTGATTTTACTTAAATCAAAGGGTAAGTTCGGCGTTTTACAAGTAAAGCCCTGTTTTAAGATCGTTTCTGATGAAATCGGTTAAGATTAAAATTTGGACATATGCTACTGTTCCGAGAATTTTAGGTTTTTGTGTTAGCAGCCCCCCCCCCCCCCCCCCCCCCCACCTATACAATGGTTTCATAGGTGCCTTGGAACAATCATTCATATAAACGCATTAAACTTTAGTTTACAAAGACGTGAAACTCACCGAGTGGTCTGGGGTGTTCACTGATATGCTCACACAAAAATCGCTGCAAAAGATGCTTTCCAACAGGTGTTTTACCATTCGTTGTAAAACTGTGGACCTATTTTTCCAAACGCCTCACAACCAGACATTCTTCCAAAAACTACGATAAAACATGTTGGAAAGCATCTTTTGCAGCGATTTTTGCGTGAGTATATCAGTGAACACCCCAGACCACTCGCCGAGTTTCACGTCTTTGTAACTGTTAAAATAGACTAACTTACTGCCACATCAAATAAGCTTTTGTTCACCAATTTCTGCTCAAATGTTAAATATATTTGGCTACGTTTGTTTTGTCAAAAATAAAGTCATGAACTAGGATGTTTTTATAGTGTTTGTTCCAATGTAGGCTTTATTCAAACTAATGAATCCTTAACTTTGAAATACGTATTATAAAATGTATACTTTAGTTTTTACAAAGAAATATTACACTTGAAATATTGTTATTTTAATTGTTGCTGTAATTGTAACCTTTTTAATAAAATAGCAAAGAATGTATTTACAAGGTAGATGTAAACAAAATCTTAAAAGCCTTCTCTTCAAATTATTTGTATTGTGTTTTATTAGTGACAAATTTGGGGAGAGGATACATATCCAAAACTTTCTGAAAATACAGTATGAGAATTAACTACACAATTACTAGAAATGTTCACCTTGGATATTATACAATTTGCAAGCAAAAATACAAGTGGAAAAATACTATTTTTTTATAGAAGTTTCCAACTGTGAACCAATTTTGTAGTATATATACACATTTCTTTTCTTGTGTCCTTGTATTCTTTCTTGTGGCTCAGTGACACACCTGTGAAAAGCTCATTATGCAGGCTCATTAAGCAGGTCTTTTGTCTTCACAGGTGTGAATCAGACCATTATACATGAGTCACGCCCATTTCGCATATTGCCTTTCCAAACACAAAGTGTTTTACTAAATTTAAATCAATGTATTGTTTTGTGTAAATGATTAGGTAGGATGATTTTCAGATCATTTTGAAGCAAAAACTCTAGGCCACAACATCCATTAGTCAAAAGTCTTTTGGACACATATTAAGAATGTGTTTTGTGGACTTCAAGTTTAAAAAACTTTAAGTTTTAGTTTTTTCAATAATCATGCATAAACAATATTCTCTTAAAAATACAAACATGTACATACATGTTGCTCACATATTATGTTAGCTCTGTTTGTGCTAAATAGAGTGTAACTACACCTTTGCCATTACTATGTTTATCAGCAACTGAAAAAAGCACAAATGTCAGAGCATGTCAGAACACCACCAGGACCCAGAAAACACCTCAGACCCCAGAGGGTTAACATTGCCATATTGAATAAAAATATTTTGAGAGTTGAGATAATTGACATATAAGTCAAGTAAGAGCATTTGAGCCAGTATGACGTGTCAGATCTGATTTAATCACATTACAAATACAAAATGCTCATTTTATTTGCAAGGCGCAGTTAATGGTCCAGTGTTTAGGGGTGTGCGAAATATATATCGTCTACGATAATAGTGTAACTGTTGTTTTAACGATGTGTTATCTGACATATCGAGTATATCCCTCACACACACCCACACTGCGCACGCATACACTATGTGTAGTCTAGTAGATCAAACTATTAAAGTCCAGTAGGTAGTCTATTAAAATGCTAAAACGTCCACAAAATTCATAAGGCTGCAAAAATGCCACTGTATGTCTTTTAGATTTATATAATTTAATGTAGTTAATCAATATCACACGAAGAGTGCCATTTTTCTCCAGATATCAGAATGAAAACAAATGTGATATTGATTTTTTACTAGTTAAATCTTTCGCTCTATATCGCCAACAGAAATAGTTTGTCACAAAGCCACAGGACTTCAATTGCGTCTCTAATGGCTCGTTTCCACTGAGCGGTACGGTACGGTACAGTTCGGTACGTTACGCAATTATTTGCGTTTCCACTGTCAAAAGTTGTGAATGGTACCAAAAAGCCGAACCGTACCGTACCACTTTTTGGGTACCCTTCCGTTGGGGTACCTAGCACAGTGGAACGGTACTAAAGGGTGGAGCTAGACTCACTGCAGAACGCTGATTGGTTGACAGAGTATCGTCACTTGCGCGAGCTACAAGGGGAATGACAACAAAAGCAGCGCCATTTTTTTAATATACAGTTGGAATATAATAGTATGGTTATTCTTTCACGAAATGTAGTTTTAAGAGTTTTTCAGACGAGAATGTAGTTGTTTAAAGCTCAAATCTGTGGTTTATTTATAATGTTTTATGATAATTTGATCCATTCCAGGCGATCACCGGGCGCTCGGCGCTCATGTTCCCCGCCTGGAACAGCCTTTCCTCGGCTAGTCGTTCTGACGTTTGCCGCTGACTCTGTAGTGGTAATTCGTCTTGTGTAAATTTAACGGGTGATCTTTGGTCTCGTGAATCGATAATTCGTTCCCTGGCCAATCGTTTTGCTGAGGGTTAAGTGAAGTTTCATATATTTAGGCTATTTAACTTTTCCGTTGTAACGTTAATGTTAGACTAGCGCTGAATTTGTATATTTGACTGAATTTTTTGCTTTATCTCTTATTGTATAGCTTCTTGTAACGTTACCTTTTACTTATACTTTTATAATGGCTATTATTGCTAAAACTGAAATTTAACTGGGTTGAGTTTTGTCATTTTTTATTTTATTACAAGATTATCACTGTAATGTTGTTTATTGCAACATTTGTACAAATGCAAATATTGCCAGGAATATGTTTAATATTTTTAAAATTTAAACGAAAAGATGCAGGGTTGTGTTTTATATTTCGTTTTGTTATAAATAGGCTAACGTTAAACATGCAGTAAATAATATAATCAGGTCTATACATTGCCTGAACCACATTTGTGTGCCTATAATGTTTAAAATGTATTTAAATGAAAACGAAAAGGGACAGAGTGGTGTTTTATAATATATTTCGTTTTATTGTTGCCTAAAATGTACATGCAGAGCGAGCTGAGTGACGCTTTCAAGAACGCGCTGTTCCATTTGGAGAATTACCGGACTCGCGTCCTCGGGAGTCATTCTGCTGAGAACTTTGCGTACTTGTTATTGAGAAATGCCTAATGTCGGCGCTTGTCTTCTTGTGACAAACATGCCGAGAAGCAAGGACAAGATCTGCTGTATGCCATCCATTAGTGTTTACTTTGTCGCTTTCTTCTTCGCGCGAAAATGACGTTGATCGCTTCTTTCCTGCAAACACCACGCCTATCAAGTAGGGTACTGTTGGCGGTGGAAACGCTAGCCGGATCATGGTTTACTGACCCGACCCGACCCGACCCGACCCGAACCGTACCGTACTGCTCAGTGGAAACGAGCCATTAAACACAGGTCGGTGTTTAATTACTGAATGAATCAGCTTTTTGAATGAATCAGCTTTTTGAATGAATCAGTTGAATCTCAATGACTCACTCATTAACAGTGACTTGCTGCCACCTACTGGCAGTTTTAATTTCACATTTAAAGTGTAATTTTTTTAATCATTTCAAATATCAATATTCAACGTTTCATGTTTGAAACATCAAAACGTTATGCATTTGTAATTGCAGGTTATTAATTGATGTCCCTCTGATCTGCATTAAACAGTGTAAATGCATCTAAATCTACTTCAGTTTCCTCTGCATTGCAAGGATGAATTATGTTGATACAGTTTTCATTTGATTGATAAAAGCCCTATTGTTCGAATTTAATTTATTGATTAAATGTAAGAATTTTACACAAAAGATTATGCGTACATAAAATTAGGTTAGAAAAAAATCCCTGTAATATACCGTCCAATTATCGTTATCGATAAAATCCCACAAAATATTGAGACACCATTTTTTGTCAGTATCGCACACCCTACATAAGGGTTGTTACATTTTAATGACCTCTTGACCCCAACACACACACACACACACACACACACACACACACGTTTACTCAGCTATCGAAATGAGGACATTCCACAGGCTTCTATTGTTTTTATATCCAGCATGTAAAAACTAATCCTAACCAACACACTAACCCTCACAGAAAATTCCAGCTTTCAATCTTTAAAGGCAGTGAGTTTGAGTCAGTTTTATTCATGTCTACATTATGAAAGTTTGTTCATATATCGTTCACCTTAGTTATATTTACTCCTGAAAGCATGGTGAAAACATATTTGTTTTATTCTCTGATTTCTGTTGCGATAAAAAGAGAAATCCAAAAAAAACATCTGGAAAAACTTGTAACTCTGTAATGTCAACAAAATTAAACATGAATTATGAACCTGGATTTATCCAGTGATCAGATTTCAGTTCTGGAAATGTATGAAAATTAGAGCATGGATAATACCTAATTTGCATATTTAAACATAACATTTCTGAAACTTGTAATACAAAACAATTGTTTTAATGTAGTGTGATTAATCAGCTGGTGAAGTATGGTGAGATCTGTTATAGGTAACATCTCAAGCAGAGTCTAATGTGAAGAATAATAAACCCTGAAATGATCATAACTCTAATGCTCAATCTACATGATATTTTCTGTAAATCTACAAATTTAATTGAATGCAGGAAGATATTGAGTTTTGTGGAGAATATTGTCATCATGGCATCTCAAGTCTAAATGCTATGCAGTAATTCTGAAAGTAATCAAAGGCAGGCTTAAAAGATTCGCGAAAGAATCGGTTCTTTTCTATCCGATCGGTCAAACGGGAGTCTATATTTTGCAGAAAGATTTGAAATCGTTCGTGACTCAATCTGATTCATTCGGACAGTTCACTCCCGAACTGAATCATTTACAGATATTTTTCAAGCCGAAACAGTATCGGGAATACTTTATAAGAAACTCAATGTATATTCAGTGAGCAAAACAGGGAAATGTCTGCTATAGTCTGTCAACGCGTGTGAACGAGTCTGGACTGCAGGTAAACAGTGTTTACAGCCATAAGAGCATCAAAACACAAGAGTTCAGGAAAGCTACAAAGACATTAGCATGTTTTTGGTCTTGTTCTGGTGGTACATTAATAGAATAATGATTGGGAATATATTAGTGCCATAGTTTTACACTCAAACATGTCTAAAGCTCTGCCCGTGTGAAGAAGAAGTGCACTTTAGCATACTTTTAAAAAGAGGATAGCCTACTCATTATGGAAATAATACAGTGCAGAGTGAATGTAATGCTTTTAGACACTTAATTGCATGTTACTTGCAGGTAAACTAACATGTACATCTCAAATGTAATTTCATAATTACTTCTAGTGTCTTTGAATGTACTGACAAGCATTTATGGTATACGTATATAATTTAATGTAATTTCTATTGAAACTTGTGTCATGTATTTAAAAACATTTGTAATGATAAATTTGAAATTAAGTAGGCCTATTTTTAAAATACATTAACTTTAAATTTAATATTGAATTACACAGTACAGTTAAAATTTTAATCAAGTAATTTACATGTGCTTTAGTCAGTAGGCTACATCTAAATAAGTGTACTTCTTCAGATTATTGAAATTGGTACACACTAGGTAAAGGTTTTGCCACTTGCTGTATAAATACAACAAAAAAAAAAAATCATGGACATGATTCAAGAAGGTTTAATGATCCTGAAAACAATAGTCGCTCTTGTATTGTTCGCGGTCACAAATGAGCGCATTTATGAATGAATTTCATCTAGTGGAAGCATTTGGTACTGCACACAAACAAATAACTCTTACTGAAAGCTCATTTGATCAGATATCAACCTCAAACCCCCCCCCCCCCCCCCCCCCCCAAGGTTTAAAATGAGGTAATATTTGACCAACACGTTTGTTCAGCTGAACACATGAACGCTTACTGATGGTGCACTTAACCCTCTAGTGCTGTTCGCGTGTCGGGCCAAAATTATCCTACCAAGTTATTTTTTCCATTACAATTAAATGATTGTATTTTATTTTAATTTGATAATCCTTTTTATTTAATATTTTATGGTACTAAATTATATTTATGCAGTAGTTATAATCCATTCATTCACTTTTTGAGTATATACCTGAAAATGAAATTGAACTTAAACTGTGGTAAATCTTGAATGTTTTGAGCACAGACTATGGGAGATTATGTTAATGCTCGGTGTGCCTGTGTGCAGATGGAGGAGGGATACGAGCTGGACCTCACCTATGTGACGGAGCGCATCATCGCAGTGTCCTTCCCTCAGGACTGCTTCGAGGAGACGTACCTGCGCAACCTGAGAGACGTCACGCGCATGCTCCGGTCCAAACACGCAGACAACTATCTGGTGATCATGCTTTCTGTCTTTCCCTCAGCCGTTTCCCAGAGCGTCGGCGCGGCCGAGTGTTTCTAACTCTCCCTCGCTGCGTTTCAGGTGATCAACCTGTCGGAGAGGAAGCAGGAGCTCACCAAGATGAACCCGAAGGTAGTGTGGAGGACCCGCTTCACTCCTGAATCACACACACCAAACATTTCAGGGATCAGTTCTTGAAAGAACCATGTTTTCCTAGTGCAACGAACATTTTAATAATCTAAAGAACCTTTTTTACCATCATAAAGAACTGTGGAAAGTTTTCATGGATGTTAAAGGTTCTTCGTGGAACCATCGATGCCAGTAAAAAAGCTTTATTTTTAACCTTCATCCTTCCCTCGCACTTTGCAACACATCTTTCCCTCACGGGTCAAAATATCCCGAAGCCCTAAAATTGTAGTTCTTCTTTTTTGTCCAGAAAGCTTATATTCAGCATGTGTGTGTGTGTGTGTGTGTGTGTGTGTGTGTTTGCGCGTGTGTGTGTGTGTCTGTGTGTGTGTGTGTGTGTGTGTCTGTGTGTGTGTGTGTGTGTGTGTTTGCGCGTGTGTGTGTGTGTGTGTGTATGTATGTGTGTGTGTGTGTGTGTGTGTGTGTATGTGCGTGTGTATGTGCGTGTGTGTGTGTGTGTGTGTGTTTGTGTGTGTGTGTGTGTGTGTGTGTGTGTGTGTATGTGCGTGTGTGTGTGTGTGTGTGTCTCCTCAGACTCTGGACACGGGCTGGCCGGACCTGCACGCTCCTCCTCTGGATAAGATCTGCACCGTCTGTAAGGCCATGGAGAACTGGCTGAGCGCTGACCCGCTGCACGTGGTGGTCATTCACTGCAGGGTGAGGCGCCTCACACACACACACACACACACACACACACACACACACACACACACACACACACACACACACACACACACACACACACACACGCTGTGGAGGTCAGTGTGTGTGTAACGCTTCTCTCTCTGATCCACCAGGGTGGGAAGGGTCGGATCGGAGTCGTCATCTCCTCATTTGTTCACTTCACAGACGTCTCTGCCAGGTACTCTTCACACACTTCTCACTCACACGCTGTGTGTGTGTGACATAGGATTTCTGCAAGGCCCCAAACACACCAATCCAGTCGGATGGATTAATAAATCACACTTCATCAGATGTCACTTCACTTCAGCAGCATTTCACCTTTTAATCTGAGAAAACTGTCAGACACACACACACACACACACACACACACACACACACACACACACACACACACAGACACACACACACACACACACACACACACACACAGCTCTGCACCGCAACACGCCATTAATAAAAGTTTGGTTTAACTAGAAGAAATCATGATAGAAATATACAGTAAAATGTACCTCTGAAAGCATTATTAATAATAATAGTAGTACAATTATTAAAACTTTAAGGAATTATCAAGTTATAATTTTAACAATTGACATTAGTTGCCAAAAAAAGGTATTTTAAAGGTATTTTAAAATCTTTTATTTGATAACATTTTTAAATATTAAATAAATTGTAAATATTATATATTTGATTACCACCATTTTTATAATAAATTTGTATTGAACCATAAATCAAGAAAAAAATTCGAACACACAACACAGAATTTCTGGAAAACAAAACATTTCATTGGGCAATATTATTGTAATTTTTTTTATTACATTTGTAAAGATTAAATAAATTGTTAATATTATATACTTGATACACAACACAGAATGTCTGGGAAAAAAGCACTGGAAAAAAGCACTTCAAGTTAGTTAAGTTAGAGTTTTATGAATTCAATTGATTAGACATGATATTTGGTTATTAAGTTTAATTAAACCATTTAAAAATGGAAAACACGGAATATGGGGAAAATAAAATGGAATTTAGGGGCCCACATATTAAATTTTTTTTTAGCTTTTGATAAATTGTTGTTAAATTATATACGTTTCGTGATTTCAATTAATTTTAATGACTTACATTTAATTAAAAAAGTCCATAAATGATGTCTTCAGCGTGTTTACAGTCTTTGAATAAGTGCGTTTTAGTGATCTTCAGTCACAGGAGTGGAGAATCGTCTCTAGGTTTGAGCTCGTTCGAGCTGATCTGACTGAGTGGTTGTATTGCTGTGTGTGTGTTGTTATTACTGTATTTAGTTTGATTGCGTGATATATAATGGTGTTTGTGAGTTGATCAGCTGATGTGGATGTTCTGGTTCTGACAGTGCCGATCAGGCGCTCGACCGCTTCGCCATGAGGAAGTTCTACGACGACAAGGTTTCTGCGCTGATGACCCCGTCTCAGAGGAGGTGATGCCCTTCTCACACACACACACACACACACACACACACACACACACACACACACACACACACACACACACACACACTTCCGGTTCTCCCGGCCCTGCTGTCGGACCTGATCGAGCACACACACACACACACACACACACACACACACACACACACACACACTTCCGGTTCTCCCGGCCCTGCTTTCGGACCTGATCGAGCGCACACACACACACACACACACACACTCTCTCTCTCTCGGTAGTCCACCGTAGCCGATGATGACATTCCACTTCATTTACGGTGTACTCTTTCATGACTGTAGAGTTCAATCCTTGATCCACAAATTTTATTACATATTGGGCATGTAGAGGCTGAGTTTGTAGAGGCAGACATGGTTGCATGTCTCCGTAGTCTTTTTTGTTGTTTCCTTATATTCCTCTCAGATTCCAGCTGTCCTGTGTGGCAGAGCTGCTTCCAGGTAGATCGATTTGCTGCGAATTCTTCAAGGCATGATGGTTTCATGATGGCCCTGATGCAGCTGTCCGTGAAGGATTTGTCGTGGAAGACGATTTTGAGGCATCCTAATAACATGCCCAAGCCAACGTAGTTGATGTTCAGTGACTGTTGCCTCCATACTCTTGCAGTTTGTTCTAGCAAGCACTTCAGAATGTAGTACATGGTCATAGCATGTGATCCCCAAGATCCGCTGAAAGCACCTTATATGGAAACGCTCCAGCAATCTTAGGTGATGGCTGTATATGACCCAGGTTTCACAGCTGTACAGAAGAGTGGTGATGCACACAGCTTTATAGATGGTAACTTTAGCGGCCAATTGAAGGTGCTAATTTTGAAAGACCTTACATTGAAGTTTACCAAAGGCTGCGGAAGCTTGCCTTATCCGATTTTTTATTTCATGATCGAGATTGCAGTCCTCTGATACAATGCTGCCTAGATACTTAAAGGATGGCACTATTGAAAGTGGTTGTTGTTCTATGGCAAAAACAGGCATGGTAGGTGGAGGACTGATCCTCCATTGGCATATCACTTCAGTTTTGGTGGTATTAACTGACAGGCCCAATCTGCTATAGGTCTTTACAGCAGCATCAAGGATAATTCGCAGTTCTTCTGGGGTATGTGCCACGAACACGCAGTCGTCAGCATACTGCAACTCAAGGTTAGTTACTGAGATCTTAGTGGCGGCCTGGAACCTTCGAATATTAAAGAGATTTCCATCCAACCAGAAGTCGACAGTGATCCCAATGCTGCTTTCAAGCTTATCACACAGAAGTTTTGTGACACAAAGGAGGTAGATATTAAAAAGTACCGGTGCCAGCACACATCCTTGTCTTACCCCAGTGCGTACTCCAAAAGGCTCTGACTCCTGACCACCTGATGGTCACACGAGCTAACATCCCTTCATGAAACTGTGACAGGATGTTACAAAACTTTTTTGGACAGGCAAATTTTGTTAAGATGTCCCAGAGCAGCTCTCGATTCACAGTGTCGAATGCTTTGGAGAGATCGACAAATGCCATGAAGAGGTCCTGATGTTGTTCACGACATTTTTCTTGGAGCTGTCTCACTGTGAAAATCATATCCACAGTACTCCGATTCTTTCTGAAGCCACTGTGACTCTGGCAACAAATGTTTGGTTAGGTTTTCCACCAGCCTACGTACGTGATTTTTGCCAGGACCTTACCTGCAACTGATAGCAGCGATATGCCTCGACTGTTGCTACAAATAGATTTTTCACCCATGTTTTTGTATAAAGTGACAATGTTTGCATCTCTCCATTGTTGAGGGACACACTCCTTATCCCAGACCTGCAGGATGCATTGATAAATCAACCTGGTACACAGGTAGCCACCCTGTTTAAGGAGCTCTGCTGGGATGCCGTCATTGCCAGGGGACTTATTATCTTTGAGGGAGATGATCAAGGACTTCGATAGGTGGTCGATTTAGTAGCTCATCCAAGATGGAATAATCAGTTGGTGACTGATGGTTAAGGAGAACTTCAAAATATTCAGCCCACCTTGCCAAGATCTGTTTCCTATCTTTTAAAATTGTTAGTCAATCTGCTGCTTTTAAAGGTGTAATAGAACAATTCCTAGGTCCATATATGATTTTTAAGAAGTTGTAGAAGTTATACATGTCGTTTCTATCAGCATATGATGAATTTCTTGAGCCTTATTCAACCACCATGAATTCTGTAAAGTACGTAAAGTTCTCTGTACCTCCTTGCGTGCTGTTTGCCACTGCTGCCGAAGGTTGGTGGATGCAGGGCAGGTGATGATAGCCCTGTATGCTCTGCGCTTAGTTTCCAGCATGGACATGATGGCATCAGAGTTCTCATCAAACCAGTCCTGATGTTTTCTGGTTTTATAGCCCATAGAATCGACTGCAGTTTCATGTAACATTGAGGCAATGGATGCCCATTTCTGGTCTATGGTGTAATCAGAACACAGAATGGACTCACACTCTGATGACCTCATACCTATTGAACGGCGGAACATATTCCTTGGTGAAGCCGACTTTAGCATAGCACAATTCAGTTGCTTTTTGGTGGATTTCCTGAGACGCTGTGGGGGGCGTACTTTGAAATGGAGCTTGGTAACAATCAAGCGGTGATCTGTAAAGCACTCTGCACCTCTCATGGCCCGGGTCAACAGAACATCACTAATGTCAGCATGTCTTGCAATCACATAGTCAATCAGATGCCAGTGTTTAGATCGTGGATGCATCCAAGATGTTTTATATTTGGTTTTCTGCTGAAACAATGTGTTTGTAATAGTGAGGTCATGCTCTGCGCAGAGTGTTAGCAGCCTCAGACCGTTTGCTTTCATCTGCCCAACACCATGTCTACCGATTTCTCCACGCCATAAATCGTTATTTCTTCCCACCCAAGCATTAAAATCACCCAAAAGGAATATCTTATCATTCCTAGGGATACGCTGAAGGGTGTCATCTAGTAACTGATAGAATCCATCCTTCACACTGTCGTCTGATGGTAATGTGGGCGCGTATGCACTTAGTAGAGTAGCATAGCGTGATTTTGCTAGGGGGATACGGAGGGTCATCAACCTTTCACTTACTCCGATGGGTGTTTCAGTGAGACAGGGCAGGAGACTGTTCTTGATTGCCATTCCCACAACATGCTGATGCTTATTACCAGGGGGATAGCCTCTCCAGAAGAAGGTATATCCTCCTCTCTCTTCTTTCAACGAGCCTTCACCCAGCAGCCGTATCTCACTAAGGGCAGCGATATCCACCTTATAGCGCTTCAGTTCCTCAGAAATCAGTGCAGTCCTCCTATGAGGTCTGTTACCCTCATTGTCCAGGAGAGTCCTGACATTCCATGTTGCAATTTTAAAAGGAATTTTCTTATTTCGACCGCAAATTTGAATTCCCAGTAGGCGCGGTAACCTACCCAGGAGATTGTAGAGTGGACAATTTTTAAGCCATCTTTTTTAGGCCCCTCCCAAATAGGGTGAGCAGTGTGGCCCCTAAATAGGGCTGCTCAGTCGCACAGGGGCTGCCGAAAGCAGTATCCACTCAATCGAAGCTGCTAGCGACCATATACCCCATGCAGCTGTCGTGTAGGGTTCTAGCTAGAAGCTTCCAAGCCATTCTTCCCTGTTCCCGTCACCAGATACCCCACCGCCACTAGACTTCAGCCGAGTTTGAGACCAGAGTATTGTACTCCGTGGTCAGAGGTGGAGACCTGCGCAAAGGAAAAGTATTTAAAGTGCCAAAGGGGGTGCACAGGCCCCAGTAACACTATCTTCACCATAGTTTGGAATATCCCGGTGGCATGGGACACCCAGGATGACCAGCTCCAAAATATAATTGCAGGAGGCTGTTGGAACTTCAGACTGACAGGAGACAGCCTAATGTGTGCCTCCGACACATGCTTTTTCTCTCAGGGTATGCTCCCATAGCCTTGATCTCAATAGAGTAACCTGCAAGGCAGCAGGGCAGTGGCTGGACATGAACGACCTCTGGGGACCACTGCAACTCCGAGATCCCCCACCAAAGTTAGCCTGGAGCCGCGAAGCACCCAGTTACCATGTGTGGCCATGAGGAGGCCCGGTGGGAGTCTTGGAAATGGACAGGCTATATACTGGCAGGGGAGACTTATAAGTTGCTTCCCTGTTCACCATAAAGGCTAGCCAGTGGCAACAGGTCGAAAACAGCTGCTGCACTAGTCGCATCACATCTCCCTGTGACAAGTCACACACACACACATATACACACACACACACACACACACACACACACACACACACACACACACACACCTCCTCCTCCTGAGGTGCTTTGCGCCGGTTCTCCCGGCCCTGCTGTCGGACGTGATCGAGCACACACACACACACACACCTCCTCCTGAGGTGCTTTGCGCCGGTTCTCCCGGCCCTGCTGTCGGACCTGATAGAGCACACACACACACTTCTTCCTCCTCTTGAGCTACTGCCATCTGTTGGCACCTGTACATTACGATGAACTTGAATGCACATTATATGAAAGGCACTTAGATTACCTATCCACACTAATTTTTCCCCGGCCTTAATTGAAGACCTGCCTTTATCATCATTTTACCGGTTTTTATTTGAGGAATTGCTGTACTATGCAAACCTCCAATAATAAAATATGTTAGATAAAACAAATATTTGTATGCATTTAATATGACTTTATTGACCAATGTACTTTATATTGACTACTGAAAATGACTTAATATTTGTAGTAAGTGTTGAAAGGTTTGTTTGAGCGGCGCCCTCTACTGTACACACCTGAATCTGCACTTCTTTCAGCCTGAGGATTACTATTTCACTTTTGGTGTTAAAGGGTCTTTACATTTACCCATAAATATAACTTTTTTTATTATAAAAGGCCCAGACCAGGTGAGAAAAGTAACGCAAAAGGAATGCAACGCATTACTGTTCTTAAAAAGTAACTACATAACGTAATTATTTACTATTTAAGGCAGTAACGCAATATTGTAATGAATTACTTTTCAAAGAAACCTTCCCCAACACTGCGTGTGTGTGTGTAAGTAGACAGGAAGAGCTGTGATTATAAGCTGTCTGTGCTGGTGTGTGTGTGTGTTCAGGTACGTGTGTATCCTCAACAGTCTCCTGAGCGGCTCCATCAAGATGAACACGTGTCCTCTGTTCCTGCACTGTGTGATCCTCCAGGGCTTCGACCGCACCGGGGGTCAGTGTCTGTTCACTCGCTCACACAGCACCACTGCACTACGTTTACACTGTTATTCTCTGTTTATCACTGAAGCTGACTCCACTCAGTGTAGATCTGACTTCAGGAATCATCTCAACACTCGTTCCCAGTGTGATTGTCCCGGTAACCTGTGTTTCTCCTGCAGTGTGTCAGCCGTATGTGAAGGTGTATCAGGCGATGCAGGTGCTCTACGTCTCAGGAATATAGTGAGTTTATTGTGAACTTCATCATTACTGCACACACACTGAAACCTGTGGCTTTATAATACACTGAGCACAGCCCAGACACACACACACACCCACACACACACACCACTAAAGTAATCCAGTACACATTGATTTCACAACACAAAACCCCACCAGAAAACAAGAAGAAACTTGATTATTGAAAGCAGAATTCCAGAAGTCACAGGGAGTGTCCGTTAATGGCTCTTCACTGTGAATTATAAGATGGGTTGTTGTTTTTTACACTTCCAAATAATTTTGTTGTGTGTTTTTGTCATATTTATTGTCTAAATAGTTTTAAAGTATGTTGTAATGTTTTTCTTCATTTCAATTGATGTTAATTTTATTACAAGTAAAAATGAAAATGTATTTTTTAGTGCTGTAAATCGATTAATCACGATGACAGGTATTGACGTGTGTTGTTGGCATGACGTGTATATTATAATATTTGATATTTCTCAGCCACATGGGAGCCAGTCACAGAGACAGGATCTGTATAGTGCTGGAGCCGGCACAGATGCTGAAGGGAGACATCATGGTACAGACTAACACCACACACACATTTACCTTACTATACTGTACGTCTGTCAGTAACAGTGAAGGAAGAATTCATCAGAGCAGAGGATTCCAGAATATAAGAGCATTACAGAGAACCAACAAACAGACTGAGTTTCAAACACTTCAGACGCCTAATAATGGTGATAAAGGAGGGTATAGACTTCCTATAGACAGAACTTTCTGAGGTAGCTGAAGAATAAAGGGATGTTCAGTGTCCCACTGATTGAGAGTGTGTACAAACGAGCCAGATACTGTGTGTTCCTCATTGTGGTTCTCTGTGTGCTTCTCATGATGGTTCTCTGTGTGTTCCTCATGATGGTTCTGTGTTCCTCATAATGTTTCTCTGTGTGTTCCTCATGATGGTTCTTGTGTGTTCCTCCTGATGGTTCTCTGTGTGTTCCTCCTGATGGTTCTCTGTGTGTTCCTCATGATGGTTCTCTGTGTTCCTCATGATGGTTCTCTGTGTGTTCCTCATGATGGTTCTCTGTGTGTTCCTCATGATGGTTCTCTGTGTTCCTCATGATGGTTCTCTGTGTGTTCCTCATGGTGGTTCTTTGTGTGTTCCTCATGATGGTTCTCTGTGTGTTGCTCATGATGTTTCTCTGTGTGTTCCTCATGATGGTTCTCTGTGTGTTCCTCGTGATGGTTCTCTGTGTGTTCCTCATGATGCTTCTCTGTGTTCCTCATGATGGTTCTCTGTGTGTTCCTCATGATGCTTCTCTGTGTTCCTCATGATGGTTCTCTGTGTGTTCCTCATGATGGTTCTCTGTGTGTTCCTCATGATGGTTCTCTGTGTGTTCCTCATGATGGTTCTTTGTGTGTTCCTCATGATGGTTCTCTGTGTGTTCCTCATGATGGTTCTCTGTGTTCCTCATGATGCTTCTCTGTGTTCCTCATGATGGTTCTCTGTGTGTTCCTCATGATGGTTCTCTGTGTGTTCCTCATGATGGTTCTCTGTGTTCCTCATGATGCTTCTCTGTGTTCCTCATGATGGTTCTCTGTGTGTTCCTCATGATGGTTCTCTGTGTGTTCCTCATGATGCTTCTCTGTGTTCCTCATGATGGTTCTCTGTGTGTTGCTCATGATGGTTCTTTGTGTGTTCCTCATGATGGTTCTCTGTGTGTTCCTCATGATGGTTCTCTGTGTTCCTCGTGATGGTTCTCTGTGTGTTCCTCATGATGGTTCTCTGTGTTCCTCATGATGGTTCTCTGTGTGTTCCTCATGATGCTTCTCTGTGTGTTCCTCATGATGCTTCTCTGTGTTCCTCATGATGGTTCTTTGTGTGTTCCTCATGATGGTTCTTTGTGTGTTCCTCATGATGGTTCTCTGTGTGTTCCTCATGATGGTTCTCTGTGTGTTCCTCATGATGTTTCCTCATGATGGTTCTCTGTGTGTTCCTCATGATGGTTCTCTGTGTGTTCCTCATGATGGTTCTTTGTGTGTTCCTCATGATGCTTCTCTGTGTGTTCCTCATGATGCTTCTCTGTGTTCCTCATGATGGTTCTTTGTGTGTTCCTCATGATGGTTCTCTGTGTGTTCCTCATGATGGTTCTCTGTGTTCCTCATGATGGTTCTTTGTGTGTTCCTCATGATGGTTCTCTGTGTGTTCCTCATGATGGTTCTCTGTGTGTTGCTCATGATGGTTCTTGTGTGTTCCTCATGATGGTTCTCTGTGTGTTCCTCATGATGGTTCTCTGTGTGTTCCTCATGATGCTTCTCTGTGTTCCTCATGATGGTTCTTTGTGTGTTCCTCATGATGGTTCTCTGTGTGTTCCTCATGATGCTTCTCTGTGTGTTCCTCATGATGCTTCTCTGTGTTCCTCATGATGGTTCTTTGTGTGTTCCTCATGATGGTTCTCTGTGTGTTCCTCATGATGGTTCTCTGTGTGTTGCTCATGATGGTTCTTGTGTGTTCCTCATGATGGTTCTCTGTGTGTTCCTCATGATGGTTCTCTGTGTGTTCCTCATGATGCTTCTCTGTGTTCCTCATGATGGTTCTTTGTGTGTTCCTCATGATGGTTCTCTGTGTGTTCCTCATGATGCTTCTCTGTGTGTTCCTCATGATGCTTCTCTGTGTTCCTCATGATGGTTCTTTGTGTGTTCCTCATGATGGTTCTTTGTGTGTTCCTCATGATGGTTCTCTGTGTGTTCCTCATGATGGTTCTCTGTGTGTTCCTCATGATGTTTCCTCATGATGGTTCTCTGTGTGTTCCTCATGATGGTTCTCTGTGTGTTCCTCATGATGCTTCTCTGTGTGTTCCTCATGATGGTTCTCTGTGTGTTCCTCATGATGGTTCTTTGTGTGTTCCTCATGATGCTTCTCTGTGTGTTCCTCATGATGCTTCTCTGTGTTCCTCATGATGGTTCTTTGTGTGTTCCTCATGATGGTTCTCTGTGTGTTCCTCATGATGGTTCTCTGTGTGTTCCTCATGATGCTTCTCTGTGTTCCTCATGATGGTTCTTTGTGTGTTCCTCATGATGGTTCTCTGTGTGTTCCTCATGATGGTTCTCTGTGTTCCTCATGATGGTTCTCTGTGTGTTCCTCATGATGGTTCTCTGTGTTCCTCATGATGGTTCTTTGTGTGTTCCTCATGATGGTTCTCTGTGTGTTGCTCATGATGGTTCTTGTGTGTTCCTCATGATGGTTCTCTGTGTGTTCCTCGTGATGGTTCTCTGTGTGTTCCTCATGATGCTTCTCTGTGTGTTCCTCATGATGGTTCTCTGTGTTCCTCATGATGGTTCTCTGTGTGTTCCTCATGATGCTTCTCTGTGTTCCTCATGATGGTTCTTTGTGTGTTCCTCATGATGGTTCTCTGTGTGTTCCTCATGATGGTTCTCTGTGTGTTCCTCATGATGCTTCTCTGTGTTCCTCATGATGGTTCTTTGTGTGTTCCTCATGATGGTTCTCTGTGTGTTGCTCATGATGGTTCTTGTGTGTTCCTCATGATGGTTCTCTGTGTGTTCCTCGTGATGGTTCTCTGTGTGTTCCTCATGATGCTTCTCTGTGTGTTCCTCATGATGGTTCTCTGTGTTCCTCATGATGGTTCTCTGTGTGTTCCTCATGATGCTTCTCTGTGTGTTCCTCATGATGGTTCTCTGTGTGTTCCTCATGATGGTTCTCTGTGTTCCTCATGATGCTTCTCTGTGTTCCTCATGATGCTTCTCTGTGTTCCTCATGATGGTTCTCTGTGTTCCTCCTGATGGTTCTCTGTGTGTTCCTCATGATGCTTCTCTGTGTTCCTCATGATGGTTCTCTGTGTTCCTCATGATGCTTCTCTGTGTGTTCCTCATGATGCTTCTCTGTGTTCCTCGTGATGCTTCTCTGTGTTCCTCCTGATGGTTCTCTGTGTGTTCCTCATGATGCTTCTCTGTGTGTTCCTCATGATGGTTCTCTGTGTGTTCCTCATGATGGTTCTCTGTGTGTTCCTCATGATGGTTCTCTGTGTTCCTCATGATGGTTCTCTGTGTGTTCCTCATGATGGTTCTCTGTGTGTTCCTCATGATGGTTCTCTGTGTGTTCCTCATGATGCTTCTCTGTGTGTTCCTCATGATGCTTCTCTGTGTTCCTCATGATGGTTCTCTGTGTGTTCCTCATGATGGTTCTCTGTGTTCCTCATGATGGTTCTCTGTGTGTTCCTCATGATGGTTCTCTGTGTGTTCCTCATGATGGTTCTCTGTGTGTTCCTCATGATGCTTCTCTGTGTGTTCCTCATGATGCTTCTCTGTGTTCCTCATGATGGTTCTCTGTGTGTTCCTCATGATGGTTCTCTGTGTTCCTCATGATGGTTCTCTGTGTGTTCCTCATGATGGTACTCTGTGTGTTCCTCATGATGGTACTCTGTGTGTTCCTCATGATGCTTCTCTGTGTTCCTCCTGATGGTTCTCTGTGTTCCTCATGATGGTTCTCTGTGTTCCTCATGATGGTTCTCTGTGTTCCTCATGATGGTTCTCTGTGTGTTCCTCATGATGGTTCTCTGTGTGTTCCTCATGATGGTTCTCTGTGTGTTCCTCATGATGGTTCTCTGTGTTCCTCATGATGGTTCTCTGTGTTCCTCATGATGGTTCTCTGTGTGTTCCTCATGATGCTTCTCTGTGTTCCTCATGATGCTTCTCTGTGTTCCTCATGATGCTTCTCTGTGTGTTCCTCGTGATGGTTTCCTGTGTGTTCCTCATGATGGTTCTCTGTGTTGCTCATGATGCTTCTCTGTGTGTTCCTCATGATGGTTCTCTGTGTTCCTCATGATGGTTCTCTGTGTGTTCCTCATGATGGTTCTCTGTGTGTTCCTCATGATGGTTCTCTGTGTGTTCCTCATGATGGTTCTCTGTGTGTTCCTCATGATGGTTCTCTGTGTGTTCCTCGTGATGGTTTCCTGTGTTCCTCATGATGCTTCTCTGTGTGTTCCTCATGATGGTTATCTGTGTGTTCCTCATGATGGTTCTCTGTGTGTTCCTCATGATGGTTCTCTGTGTGTTCCTCATGATGGTTCTCTGTGTGGTTCTCTGTGTGTTCCTCATGATGATTCTCTGTCTGCAGGTGAAAGGCTTCCGTCAGAGCAGCCGGTCCGAGAGAGACGTTATATTCAGGGTTCAGTTCCACACGGGAGCGGTTCAGGCCTACAGCCTCGTGTTTCAGAAGGAGGACATGGAGCACGCCAACAAAGGTCAGCGCAAGTCACCTGAAGCTCACCGCACACACCGGTTACACTGCATCACAAGAACACCACACACACTGTTTAATCACCATGGGAACATCTCACAGTGAAACTGGGAGCTGTGAAAAATGATACACCGGTGTTTTGCCAGATTAGAAGTTTATCTATGTATCATCTTTTTACTCTTTCAGTTCCTTTTATAACTGTTTTAATTTTCCTTGCTTTTATTTTGTGATTATTTTAATTCCTTTCTGTGTGAAGCTCTTTCAATTAGCATAGTGTATGAAATGTGCTATATAAATAAACTTGCCTTGTGGACTGTTATTGTCAGGGAAAGATGGCCGGGTTCAGTTAGTAGAATAAGTTCACGTGTACAGAAGTTAATGAAAGGTCGTAGAATAACTAAAGAAGACCATCAAAATAAAGTGTTACAATGACTTTTTATCTAAGTTTACATATAAACTTGAAATCTCACGAAAAGAGAGTCAGAATTGAGAGATAAAAAGTCGCATTTACCATTTTTATTTTTGTGGCAAAAACCAGCTTCTATAGGATTGTGATATATAGCCTGAAGGCCTAAAACTAAAGTACAAACATATGAAGCATTCATACAGCGAATATAGGCTATAAATAAATGATATGCTGATATTTTGTCCTTGGTCTTAAATGAGGTGTTCGGTTCAGTACACGAGCGGTGTAGACTGAGAGAGACAGTATCAGAGGGCAGAGGTGTCAAGTCCAGGTTCAGAAAGTAAAATTCCTCCTCAGTATTTTGTTCCAATCACCTGGATTTGCTAATTAGCACAGTTTTTTGGCCAGGAGATAGAACTAATTAGTGAAATCAGCTGGCTGAGTTAATGGGTGGAATAAACATATGGCAGGACATTTACTTTCTGACCCCTGGAATTGACACCTCTGTCAGAGGGTTTTCTATCTGGGTTTCAGCATCTGTTGATATTCTGATGTTTCTCTTTCAGACGCCAGGTTTCCAGATTATGGCAAAGTGGAGCTAGTGTTCTCTGATGGCCCAGAACCAATTTCAGGTTCGTTTGTAATTCCTTGTTGTCAGCTAATCCTAAAGTTGTTGAATGCTAGCGTGTCTCCACATCAGAGCCTGACGGGCTTGTTTGCACTTCATGTCCTGAGCGAAACGTGTACTGATCTGAATAATGAATATTGTCTTCTGTTAAGCATCTCTCCATTGTGTGATTGACAGGTTCAGAGCGCTGGCTGAACTGCCCAGATGTGACGGTCGACTACACCAGCACAGATTCACTCTCTAAATGGGACTCGTATGGGAACATCTGCAGTGAAGGTAGGGAAGATCCATTCATTTGAGATCTGGCTACACAAACACAGTAATGTGGTTGAGTGAATGATTCAATGACTTACCCATAAAGACAGTCACTTGTTTTATTGCTGAATTGATTTTTTTTTAATGAATCAGTTGAGTGAATGATTCAATGACTCACTCATACTGTAATTTGCTCCCCTGAAAGAGACTTTTCTTGAGGGACTGGTAATTTGATATTTATTTAAGGCATTTCTGATACTAGTATTGTTACTGTATGAGCTTTTAGGTCCTGACTGAAGCACATGTTCACTTCCTCCAGTTTTATAGTGCATGTGCAACCGTTAGTCGACTAGAAGAGGTTTGGTCGACCAAAATGTTATTAGTCGGTTAGTCGCAGAAACAAAACTCCACAGGAAGTGGCGAAATCCCACAGGCTGTAACGGACAGATCATTAACGGCAGGAAATACAAACATTCGCCTATCGTTCATCGACCTCAAATATGGCGTATCACTTGAAACATGTAAGTAGTAGCAACTTTACAAGTTCGCTCGCTCTAATGCTAACATAGATAAAGTTGTGCTATTATTAGGTTCATATCTGGGTTTGTGTGGAGAAGCTCTTACTGCATGACATACAGGCGCCGGTGCATTCCTGCATTTAACTTAAAGTACTCCGTCATTCTTGGTCATTCAGATAAGAGTAATGCAAACTGTTAATGGTCTACTTTCATTTCTGGAAACTCACAGTAACTACAAAACGTTGTGCTTTTGTAAAATAATACCCTCTGGGTCTCAGTGAACTTGAGCGCATCACAAAAAATGAACCGAAACTCAGTGTATACTTGCCTCGCAGACATGAGAAATATATCTATAGAAAGCTTGACATGTCTACTAAATAAACAAATTAAAATGGAAAATAAATATTTATTTATTTATTTATATAATACAGATTATGTAATCCGTATGAACATGCATATAGATCGTTGACTTAATCTCTGCAGCCGAAAACATAGAAAACATTACCAATAAATTATTCAAATGTTTAAACAGTCTCCTTCTGTTTTTTCATAATTAGTACGTTTGCCGGCGCTCTGTGGCAAAATATATGTGTGCGTTTGAGCGCTGAATAGGCTATGTACAGGCAATTAAAAGCTCATTATTATGATTTATGGCTTATTAATATAAACGTGTGATTAGTCGACTCATCGATTAAATTAACGACTACTAGTCGACTAGAAAAATCGTTAGTCGAGGGCAGCCCTATATATACTGTATACTGTATAGCCCTAGCTGCCTCTGAACACTACTTCAATTTGTTTTGTTGCATAGTTGGGCAAAACTCAGTCTTTTTCTGTACTGTGGCTGTGCTGTCACAAACACACACACACACACACACACACACACACACACACACACACACACACACACACACACACACACACACACACACACACACTTAACCCCTCCAGAAGTCCAGCATGTTTTCCTGACTGCGGTGAGGCTTATGGCAGGACAGAACTCACACCCTGCTTAAACCGGCAGACACAGGAATAGTTTGGCCACAATCACATCTGTTTTGCATAAAACACATTGATGGAAACTAGTTGCAGCACCTTTAATAAAGAGGGTTTGATCAAGCTCAAACAGACAGCTGTGCATTCCTGCGGCAGACGCCAGGCCTTGTTTTCACACGCAGACGCCTAAAGCTCACAGGAATTCAGCATCGTCCTGAGCTCTGCTTCTGGTTATAAGGGCTAGAGGAAACAGCATGCTAGAATAGTTTGAGCTGCTTCCTTAGGGAAAGGCACTACTATTGCTCATAGTTAGTGAAGTGATTTGAACAGACCACCAGACCTAGTGTGAATCCTACTGTGAATCCTAGTCTAGTGTGAATTCTAGTGTGCTTGTTGAGGACAATGAACTACTGCATTAATAAGTGACTTCACCCGCTGGACTAGAAAACAGCTGGAAAAACCTCACAATCGCACATTGAAAGTGTAACTCGAGACACATCTACAGACCAGAGGATCAGGAGTGACTCTTTACACTCCTGACAGCAGGAAAACAGACAGACATTATGAGAATGGTATTGAAACTTTGATACGGTTCAGTCCTGCTTGTTTCGTACAGTGACAGCAGTGTGTGTTTAGCTGAACTGGTGTTGACTCACACAGTTGTGATGCTGAGGCTTCGGCAGGAAGAGGGACTGGGATTATAATTACAGTGTTTTGTTTTCGCTGGCTAATTCTGGCTGCTTCGGATGACAAAACACTAGAAAAACACCATATAACTTCCTCCCACGGCCTCCCTCAAGATGCGTCTGGAAGCCAAGAAACGAATGCACTTCTTTTGCAAACTTTAGGTGAAATGCTAGACTGACTCTAGCTGAACGATGCTGAGATGTTTCAGTGAGCGCTTTAAAGAAGATTCTGGGTTCAATCCCATTAACGTTTGAGTGCTTTAATAAAAATGTGAGCTTGGCATTCCTGCTCTGAAACCTGCTCAGAGTTGCTGAGTTTGCTCTCTTCAGCTGTCTGTTCTCAGACTGATGGACAGTACAGGTATTTTCTGTTCATGAACTCTGTTCTGTTCTGCACTCACGCTGAACCCGGACATTCCTCTACGTGTTGAGCACATCTGCTCTCTCAGCTATGAGCGAGGGAATCCGGCCTCTGGTAACTGAAGGGCTGGATGATCTGTTTGTGGTGGAAGAAGTTTTGCTTTCATCTTCGGATTGAAGAACTGCTCTGCTTTGTCATTTCTCATCTCAGCCTCATGTTTCAGGCCTTTTGAGTGACGTCTGATTCATGAAACAATCAATGTTTTGAACCGATTCTTTCCAATGATCCGCTGCACTGTAAGGAATGACTACCTGTAGTAAAACAACAGTCATGGTGACTATTGGATGGCATATTGGTGCCTGCATATTTTACTATAGCCATACTTATAACCAAAAGTTATAAGTATGGTTATAGCAATATATTTTATTAGTTTATATAATGTTAATATAGCAGTCTCCTTGATCAATGTAATGATAACCACTATAATAATACAGGTGGTACAATAGAAAGCAATATAATGAATCAGAGTTTATCATAAGTTGCCTGTCCATAAAACAATGCCAGTACTTGTACAATATACAGACACAAACTGATAAAACATCTAATATCATATAAATAAATATTAGTGTTTAATGTTGCTTACAAAAAAAAAAAATACGCAGAAATTTTGAATAGCTGTCAATGGAGAAATGTACCAGTCAAACCCTGAGTCCCTGGAATGAACTGCATGTTCAGGCATAAACAAAAAAAAATAGTTTGGTTCCGGTTGGTTGTCAGTTGAGGTCAAGGGTCGGTAGGGACTTTTTTTTCCTTTTTTTTTCTCCAGTGGCAGCAAGGGATAGGAAGGAAATTATTATTTTTTTTTTATTTTAATTTACAGTAGCGATGGATAAGCTACTCTATTTTTTCATAACATAGCCTACCTGTACATGTACTTTACAACATTGTGTGTTCCAGCATGTTACACACACACACACACACACACACATGCTGATTTTTAAAGTGTTACCGATTAGATATACACCGATTCAGATGTCTAAAGATCAGTTGTTTTAACCATTCATTAAACGAATCGGTTCAAATGAGTCATTAGTTCGCGAATTGGACGTGTCATCAGACGTGTGCGCGTTGTGTGATTATCCCGGTGGTTAGGACATCCCACAAGATTTGTGTCATCACAGAAAACATTTCATCACTGGATAGTTTTTTTGTTTATTTAAAGTGTGGTTTATATGTCAGTTGAATGTGTGGAACGTTTTTCAGAGAAGATAAGGCAACGTATTTCAGCACAATTCCCACCCAGCGGTAATTCAGGAAAAAATAAATCTCCGAATGCTCCACATGAAACTTTAGTCTTCCGACCTTGCCATCGTGTCGATTTATTTTGATTAATATGTGCGAGGGAGAGAGAGCAAGACTGTGCTTAGTTTTGAGACGGTGAAGCCTATACTTTCGCCTGGCTCCGCAGAGAGAGCGCGCGCGCGACCGGGGCTCTCTCTCTATCTCTGCTCGTTCAGTTCACGCGCCCTGTCACGAGCGCAGCAGTGCATCTACATGACAACAACGATGTGTGAATGCCCGTGGCTGCCTCATTTGTTAGCATTGCTGGAGGACAACAGGCTATACAAATACGGTGCTGTACAAAAACACAAATTATAGTTCGCCTCAAAGTTTTTTATTTGTTTATTTATTTAATTTGTATTATTTTTTCCCCAAGCTCATAAAATAAATTTGGGTCGCACATAAATTGACAGGGTCGGTTGGAAACCGGAACCAAACTAATTTTTTTTATGCCCCAGCACTTTTAGTATTTTCAGTGTATGACTGTATGTTGTATGTTTACAGATCCTTTCAGAGGTGGACCGTAGTGTTAGATAACACATCCTCAGCCCGCCCTCTTCTCTCATGTCCCGCCCCTGTCCTTACATTCCAATCTCCATATATGGAAGAAAAGCCCCGCCCTCTTCTCTCATGTCCCGCCCCTGTCCTTACATTCCAATCTCCATATATGGAAGAAAAGCTCCGCCCTCTTCTCTCATGTCCCACCCCTGTCCTTACATTCCAATCTCCATATATGGAAGAAAAGCTCCGCCTTCTTCTCTCATGTCCCGCCCCTGTCCTTACATTCCAATCTCCATATATGGAAGAAAAGCTCCGCCCTCTTCTCTCATGTCCCACCCCTGTCCTTACATTCCAATCTCCATATATGGAAGAAAAGCTCCGCCCTCTTCTCTCATGTCCCACCCCTGTCCTTACATTCCAATCTCCATATATGGAAGAAAAGCTCCGCCTTCTTCTCTCATGTCCCGCCCCTGTCCTTACATTCCAATCTCCATATATGGAAGAAAAGCTCCGCCCTCTTCTCTCATGTCCCACCCCTGTCCTTACATTCCAATCTCCATATATGGAAGAAAAGCTCCGCCCTCTTCTCTCATGTCCCACCCCTGTCCTTACATTCCAATCTCCATATATGGAAGAAAAGCTCCGCCTTCTTCTCTCATGTCCCGCCCCTGTCCTTACATTCCAATCTCCATTTATGGAAGAAAAGCTCCGCCCTCTTCTCTCATGTCCCACCCCTGCCCTTACATTTCAATCTCCATATATGGAAGAAAAGCTCCGCCCTCTTCTCTCATGTCCCACCCCTGCCCTTACATTCCAATCTCCATATATGGAAGAAAAGCTCCGCCCTCTTCTCTCATGTCCCACCCCTGCCCTTACATTCCAATCTCCATATATGGAAGAAAAGCTCCGCCTTCTTCTCTCATGTCCCGCCCCTGTCCTTACATTCCAATCTCCATATATGGAAGAAAAGCTCCACCTTCTTCTCTCATGTCCCGCCCCTGCCCTTACATTCCAATCTCCATTTATATGGAAGAAAAGCTCCGCCCTCTTCTCTCATGTCCCACCCCTGCCCTTACATTCCAATCTCCATATATATGGAAGAAAAGCTCCGCCCTCTTCTCTCATGTCTCACCCCTGCCCTTACATTCCAATCTCCATATATGGAAGAAAAACTCCGCCCTCTTCTCATGCCCCGCCTCTGTCCTTACATTCCAATATCCATTAATGGAAGAACAGCTCCGCCCTCTTCTCTCATGCCCCGCCCTACATTCCAATCTCCATAAATGGAAGAACATGAGTGAACTCCTTTAAATCTGCGTATAGCGTGGGAATTGAAGTTCGATTGTATATCCGTTAGGCGAAAAACACATTTATGTGACAAGGTGTAAAAGGAATCATTTTGATAAATCAGATAGCTATCTGGTCAGTAAAAACGCATGAAGTGACCAGGTGTAAACTGGCTCTAATAGCATGAGCAGTGTGAGATGTCTTGCTTGTTTCCTTCATGCAGTGTTTAGTGTGTTGAATGTGGTGTGTTTGTCCCCCCCCAGCGGGTCCGATCCTGGAACGACTGGTGAAGCGTGACATCAGCAGAGGCTCCACCCCCTCGGGAGCCCCCCAGAGCCCGGACCACACGCTCTCAGCCAGCACCGACTCCGGCCTCTCCAGCGCCCCCGACTGCTGGCCCCCTCCGGGGCCCCGAGCACCTCAGCCCAGCCGGCAGGAGCGTGTGGAGCTCAAGCGGCTGCTCAGCGGCTTCGGCCTGGACGAGGCGAGCCGAGCCCCTCTGCAGAATCACCTGAACGGGCGCCCGCGGCCCAAAGAGCGCGAGACCGACATCCTGGACGACGAAGTCCTGAGCTCGCGGCACGACCTGCACAGCGCGGACAGCCTGGGCACGCTCTCCTCGTCCTGTCACAAGAGCAGCCAGAACTCTCTGCTGTCGGACGGCTTCGGCAGCCCCGGGCGTACGGAGGAGACGCACACGGCAGCCGTGGAGGAGTACGAGCGGAGAGCCACTCACAGAGGTGCGTCCCTCCCCGCCGGCTCTCCGGGTCCCAGGCACCTGTTCCCGCACGGGGGATACTCCACGCAGACCTGGGTCCATCAGCAGCAGCTGGTCACGGCACAGCAGTACCTGTACCTGCCAGAGGAGGACGCCGGCGAGCAGCGCTTCCACAGCCACACGCAGGAGCTCCTGCCCAAACACGCCGGTCAGCACACGCAACTTTCTCTCGTTACAGTTATACGAATAGTATTCGAAAATAGAATTAGTACATCCCAAATCGTAGTACGTTGAAATGAGTGTTCCAAAGATACCCGGATGGTCTACTATTTTCGGTCAGAATCCGAAGTGCAGAGTTTACGGTGACAGGATGATTGACAGGACAGTTTACAGTGACAGGATGCACACGACAGATCTGTCCGTTAAAGATGAAGAAGTAGTATGTCCCAAAGCTTTCACAAAAAGAGTGCATAATTTTAGGACGAAGTATAAGTAGGGGAACTGGGACGCAGCCATTAAGACTAAAACACTAGATAACAAGAAGGTAACAAGGTACAGGTGAGACTAATTAATTGTCATAGTAAAAAAAAGAGATGCACCGATTGAACGGCTGGTGACCGGTATTGGCCGATTTTCACTTGATCGGAAACCTCGTGAATTACGGCCGTTTCACACCACAAGCAGGAGCAGCACGTGAGCAATAGTGAAGCGGGGTTTCGGCACAGAGTCTATTTTTGCTGCGCTGCTCGCCCTCAATTTAAGTGAAAGCACAATTTTGATGGCCAAAATAAATATGATGTCACCCAAAAAGTGCCCAAAATGCACAGAATTTGCATGTCTGGTGTGTTTTAACAAGAACTGGAGTAGGCTATGTCAGAAAAGAGAATGAAGACTCAAAAATATTTATAGAAAATGTACCCATTTAAACTTGTTTTTATTATTTAATTATTTCCCTGCACTTGCTTTAGCCTGGCTGGACATGTGGCAGATGAGCGAAGAACTGTTCGCGAAATAAAACTTGCCATTAATGTAGCCTACAAGATTGCAATAGGCCTGTGTGTGTGTGTGTATGTTTTGAGAAACATCTTTATACTGCAATCAAGGCTATATTTATTTTATTTTTATTTGCTATTTATATATTATTTTATTGCCATTACCTGTTTTCATACAGAAGTTTAGTTTCCTAAATAAGTAAATATCTCTTTTTTTTTGTTTGGATATTTGGATATTTGGATATTGGAAGTGAAAATGGTTCTTCCATACCATAACACTGCACGTAATGTTCAACATAGTGTTCTATGTAAAATGTTTCAATTAAAGAAAAGATAAAACATTCATATTTGTGTGTTCTGTAAAGTGGTTAGAAAAAATGAAATCGGTATCGGCAGGCCAAACTCATGAAAAATCGGAAATCGGAATCGGGCTAGAAAATTGTAATTGGTGCATCTCTATAACAAACAATAGTAACTATGGAAACAAAGGCAGATAGGAACTAAATGCAGAGAGAGAACACAGGCACAGCAAGACAAAAGAATATCAAAATTAAAGTCGAAGAACTCTAAACATAGGGAATCTTGACAGTTACTTATTAATGCAGGTCAATATAATAACTTTGGGGCTTTTTACAACTTAATTTCACCTTAAACTAAAACTTAAATTAGCTGTAATACAAAAGTAAAGTTTCCATTCAAAATAAAACTAAAAACATTTTGTTTGATTTAGTTTACTTACTATAAACAAAGACAACTTCAAAAGACATTAAAGTCCCCCTGTGGTGAAAATCCAGCTTTTAATGTTATTTATATGCCTATGTGGTGTTTTTAATCTGCTTTAACACAAACCATGTGTAAATTCATAAGTCGACAGCATTGCTGAGTATTTTCTGCTTAAAACTGCAGTGAACCAAAGACAGTCTCAAAAACACGGTTTGACATCGCTGGTGTTTCTGACGTCACAACCTTGTAACCAATCAGATCAACGTGTGATCGTCAACGAGTGGATCTCTGAGTGAGTGAGTGAGTGAGTGGAGGCGGGGCTCATTTACATATTCATAAAACCGCACATACTAATTGAGGCAAGGGTTTCGAGTTACATTCAAGATATTTTAAGGTATGACAGATTTTTTTTCAAGGAAAAGTTTAAATTTGTCATTTTGGTGATCAAAGATGAGTTTTAAGGGATAAAATTAAGGACTACAGGGGGACTTTAATGTTTCTTGTGATCTCCTCTCAAAATATGCATCATATGTTCTGTTATGGACTAACAAAAAAAAATCATTAAAAAAACAATAAAACCCGCAATAATTTCTGCAGTCAGTAAAGCTGCCAGTGTCTCTTGTGCACATCAAGCTAAGATACTATTTACAGTCAGTTGTTTCTTTTCCTTTTTTTTTTCTATGGGGAGTGTTAATTTGCTCTTAGAAAACTGATAAAAACCGTGATTTTGGATTAGTCCCGTATAAATGACGGTCATGTGGCTGTTTCAGAGCAGAAAGAGCCTGCGGTGAGGCTGGAAACCCCTCGCATCCAGGAGCCGGACCACAAACATGACGAGGAGTTCAGCTCAATCACGCTAGACATCGACAACTCCATTCACCAGCTCAACCAGCTCATTCTGGACCTGGACCCCAGCTTCGTGCCCATCTCCACCAAGCCCAGCTCAGCCCCGGACAGCACCGGGGACGGACAGAGGAGTCGGCAGACGGGTAAGATCATGACCATAGTGCTTCCTCTCAACATGAGGTCCAGCGACGGCCTTTTCAGGGGTCTAACCTGGAAACCTTTGAGCTGCAGCTCAGATCTTTAACTAGTAAACCTGTGTAACGGAGTGTGACACAAACAAGCACAGAATAATTCATATTCATCTGGTCATTATCATAAATTAAGCCTGAAAGAGGTATCGGGAACATGCAGCAGATGACTTGCATTAATAATTACAATGATTTTGAATCTGTGTGAAGAAGTATGCAGTCACTGTGTTTGTGCTGTCGGTCGTCTTCACATCTACTGTGATGTGTGTATCCAGCTGTTGACCCACAGTGTTACAGATCTGCTCAGGTTAGCCTGGGGGTAAGATGTGTCTAATATACTGTATATGGAACGACACTAAATACAGGTGTAAGCGGGTCTAAAATGTTTTGAGCTTGTCCACTTTCAGCACTTCCAGAGGGAGTTGAAAACACACTCGACCGGATTGCTTTCGTAGAGTAAACGCTCGTGTGGTCGAATGTGTTCACACAGCCACTAAGGCCTCGTTTACACTGTTAGTGAAATGTGACCCAATTTCCGATTTTTTGCTCATATGTGACACAGTTCGGGAGTGTTCAGACAGTGTAGACAGGAAGAAAACGCATGCATTTGGATATTCGAGATCGGTTTCAGGCCTCGTTCATATGTGGAAATAAATCAGATATAAATCAGATATGTGCCGATGCGACTGTCATGTAAACGATCGGGTTTTCTGAGGCATTAGGCTTCGTTTCTGCGGTTTAATGACGAGAGAAACCCCGACGCGCGTCTGCAAAGGGACGGATGGCCCGACCAAACATTGTGTCGTCTTAGGAGAGGAATGTGAACAAACGGTGACACAACACATCAAAGGTTGGCTTGCTCATCCTTAAATTTCGCCCGCAAACGATCGCATGAAAGTGTGAAGCGAATTTTTTTCTCTCTGCCATTTACGTCAAAAATAGTTTTTGCGTGCATATGATCCGCAGTTCATGGCGTGTAATAGGCTACACACACACTCCACACCCCTAATCCTAACCAAGGGGTTTACAGTGCTTATCATCCACGCAGAAACTATTTTTGGCTATAAATGGCACTAGAAATAACATTATTGGTATAGATAGTATTAGATACGCACTTTGATGAGATCGTGTTGTATGTTGCCATCAGTCCTGAGATCTCTCGCACACAATAACTGAAGCACATGCGCTGCTGCAATTATAGCCCTTTTCCTCCTCCGCCTCAAAATCAGTCAACTTCGCATATATCGCAGAGTTAGCATAAAGCATATTCCGCGTTCGTCCATCTGTGCAAGAACCCCTTTAAGCATGCGGGACGTTTCAGATAGTATGTCGCGTGAACACATGAATCGGATATGGGTCACAATTGAAAGCACGTGTAAACGAACGGTCAACAAATATAGGCAACAAATCAGAATTGGGCATCGAGACCTGCAGTGTAAACAGACGGTCCCTAAGAGAGCGTCTTCCCTCCGCCTGCTGTCCTGATGCGGAGACATTATGGGAATCACAATAGATGACAAACGCCCCGAGCACAATGTCTCTCAGCATTCCCGATTTCTAATGCGAGTTCACACTGAACGATTTTAGGCCCGATTTTCACTCGCCGACTGGTTTCGGGAGATTGCCGACAAATGCCCGAAATCACCGGCAAATCAGTGCTCGTCCACTGGAGGGACAATCCCGCAGTGTGAGTTATCAGGCGCTGACGAGTCGCGGACGCACGTGAGATATTCGCCATGTTAAATATCTGGACCTGTGGGCGACTCACAGTCCTGCGGTGTGAATGTGTTCTGACTGAAAACTACACCGGCGATGACCGACAGCCAATGAGAGAGCAGGATACAGCAGCGGGAGGAGTCATAGACCAGAATATCAGTATTTTAATAGATATATTTACAGTTATATCAAACAGAAACAGCACAAACATGTGCTTGAGCAGCAGCAACAGCAGCACATTGCAAAATCATTTATTTCCCCGCAACTCTCCTTGCAGAACACACACTCCTTGCAGAACACACACTCCTTGCAGAAACACACACTCCTTGCAGAACACACACTCCTTGCAGAAACACACACTCCTTGCAGAAACACACACTCCTTGCAGAACACACACTCCTTGCAGA